>NC_081861.1:117725487-117747987 GCF_963259705.1 Myotis daubentonii
AGAAAAAAGAGGGACATCTGTAATATTCTCAACAATAAAGATTTAAAATAATAACAGTTAAAAATGAAATATTCAGACAATTCAACAAGGTATAAAGGAAAAGGAAAAATCTCCATAATTCATTGCCTGGCTTAAACTGCTGTTAATATATCCAGTGTATATATTTCCCCATGTATGCTTTTTCTAATAGAAATGTGATAATAGCATAAATGCTGGTGCAACCTGCTTTCTTTACTTAACAATACATTGTGAACATTTTCCCAAAGCAATAAGTATAGTTTGGTATCAAAATATTTAATAGCCATAGAGCAGTGGTTCTCAGCTTGTGGGTTGCTTCCCCTTTGGGGGGGTCAAACGACCCTTTCACAGGGGTCGCCTAAGACCATCAAAAAACACATATATAATTACATATTGTTTTTGTGATTAATCACTATTATTTAATTATGTTCCATTTTTAACAATGAAATTGGGGGTCACCACAACAAGAGGAACTATATTAAAGGGTCACGGCATGGGGAAGGCTGAGAACCACTGCCATAGAGTATTCCTTTGATTGGATGTCCCATGTGGTAACGTAGGGTAGTGACTGAGGGTGTATGCTCTAAATTCAAATTCTCTGGATTCTGATCCTGGCTCTTAACCAAGGGTCAGCAAACATTTTCTGTAAAGGGACAAATAATAAATATTTTAGGCTTTACAGTTCTCCAGAGAAATAGAATTAACATAATATATGAATAAATATAGATATCATCTATAATAATAAAAGCATAATATGCTAATTAGACCAGATGTCCTTCCGGACGTCCTTCCAGATGACCTTCCAGATGAAGCCGGGGCTGTGAGGGAAGCCCGGGGTCCCAGGTGGCTGCCAATGGCTGGAGGGAAACCGGGTCCCAGGTGCAAGAGGGAAGCCGGTGCTGGGAGAAGAAAAGCCTACTCTTGCACGAATTTCATGCATTGGGCCTGTAGTTTTATATCTATCTATCTATAGATAGAAGGATAGATAGATAGATAGATAAATATATCTACTGATAGGTATCTATAACTATATATCTATAGATACTTATAATAGAGATATTAATCTCTAGCCATCTATCTATGTCTATCTACCAGTATATATGTAGCTACAGATATATATGTATAGATATATAGATGTTTTTATATATGGAGAGAGAAAGAGGTATTTTAAGAAATTGGTTCACATGAATGTGAAACTGGTAAGTCTAGAATCTGCAACATGGACCAGTGAAGAGTTGCAGTTCAAGTCTGAAGGCAGTTTGTTGGCAGAATTCCCTTTTCTTCCAGGGATGTCAGTTCTTGTCTTTCAACTGATTAAATGAGGACTACCCATACTAAGGAGGGTAATCTGCTTTATTCAAAGTCTATTTATTTATATGTTAATCTCATCTAAAAAGTACCTTCACAAAAACATCCAGAGTAATGTTTGACTAAATATCTGGCTATCATGACCTAGCCAAATTGACACATAAAATTAACTATCACATGAGCCATATGATCTCTACTGCAAACTAGTCAGCACCATCATTGTAGTGTGATAGGAGACATATACACTATGTAAACAAGAGGGCTCAATCCTTAGGGCACATAGAAGAACATAGCATTGAATGCATAAATAAGTGAATAACAAATTGATGTTTCTCTCTCTCTCTCTCTCTCTCTCTCTCTCTCTCTCTCTCTCTCTCTCTTTCTCTCTTTCTCTCTCTCTCCCTCCCTCCCTCCTTCTCTCCCTCTCTTTTTGTCTCCCTCTCTCTTACACACTCAGAAACACACTTTCTCTCTCTACCCTTCCTCTCTCTCTCTCTCAAATCAGTAAAAAAACAAACAAACCCCAACACTTCTAAGAGATTTAGAAAAAAGTTTACAATATGACCTAGTTTAAAAATAAGCCTTGGGGAGAAACCAAGATGGCGGCATAGGTAAACACCGGAGATTGCTGCCTCGCACAACCACTTCAAAAATACAACTAAAAGATGGAACAGACATCACCCAGAACCACAGGAAGGCTGGCTGAGGGGAAATTCCACAACTAGAAGGAAAGAGAAAAGCATACCGAGACTCAGAGGAGGCGTAGTGCGGAAGTGAAATACTAAGGAGCGGGCTGGCGGCTGAGGGCGCGGTTGTCTGTTTCAATCGGGAGGGATTCTCAGGCTCTGAGCTCCAGTTCCGGGTGAGTCTCTGGGGACCCAGACTCAAATGGTAGAAGCGGGAATGTCTGGCATTGCTCGGAACTCAAGGGCAGCTTTCTCTCCAAGGTTTGCAGTGGTTGCTGGGACACTGAGAGGCAGAGCCTCTGGAGACGGGACTGAGAGCAGCCATAACTGCTCGCTCAGCCCACCCTGTTGATCCCCTGGGACCCGCCCCACCCAAGCCCTGCACAGAGCCATTTGCCGGGTAGCCTCAGGCAAAGGCTAGATTAGCACCTGCCTAGAGGACAGAAGTTCTCCCACTGCAGACACAGCTGATTCTCACAGCCAGTTGGCCTGGAGGTCAAATCCCTCCCAGTGTTACCTACAACAATCAAGGCTTAACTACAACAAGACTGTGCACAAAGACCACTAGAGGTGCACCAAGAAAACATAAAAAAATGCGGAGACAAAGAAACAGGACGCAAAGGTCAGAAATGGAAGATATAAAGCTCAAAACCACACTTTTAAGGTCTTTCAATAATTTTCTAAAAACTGCCGATAAATGTAGTGAGATCCTCAAGAAATCTAATGAGACCTTCGATGTTCTGATAAAGAACCAACTAGAAATTAAGTATACACTGACTGAAATAAAGAATATTATACAGACTCCCAACAGCAGACCAGAGGAGCGCAAGAATCAAGTCAAAGATTTGAAATGCGAAGAAGCAAAAAACACCCAACTGGAAAACCAAAATGAAATAAGAATCCGAAAATATGAAGATAGTGTAAGGAGCCTCTGGGACAGCTTCAAGCGTACCAACATCCGAATCGTAGGGGTGCCAGAAGATGAGAGAGAGCAAGATATTGAAAACCTATTTGAAGAAATAATGACAGAAAACTTCCCCTACCTAGTGAAAGAAATAGATTTACAAGTCCAGGAAGCGCAGAGAACCCCAAACAAAAGGAATCCAAAGAGGACCACACCAAGACACATCATAATTAAAATGCCAAGAGCAAAAGACAAAGAGAGAATCTTAAAAGCACCAAGAGAAAGAAACTCAGTTACCTACAGGGGAATACCCATACGACTGTCAGCTGATTTCTCAACAGAAACTTTGCAGGCCAGAAGAGAGTGGCAAGAAATATTCAAAGTGATGAATACCAGGAACCTACAACCAAGATTACTTTATCCAGCAAAGCTATCATTCAGAATTGAAGGTCAGATAAAGAGCTTCACAGATAAGGAAAAGCTAAAGGAGTTCATCACCACCAAACCAGTATGATATGAAATGCTGAAAGGTATCCTTTAAGAAGAGGAAGAAGAAGAAAATGGTAAAGATACAAATTATGAACAACAAATATGCATCTATCAACAAGTGAATCTAAGAATCAAGTGAACAAATAATCTGGTGATCATAATAGAATCAGGGACATAGAAAGGGAATGGACTGACTATTCTTGGGGGGAAAGGGGTGTGGGAGATGCGGGGAGAGCCTGGACAAAAATCGTGCACCTATGGATGAGGACAGTGGGTGGGGGTGAGGGCGGAGGGTGGGGTGGGAACTGGGAGGAGGGGAGTTATGGGGGGAAAAAAGAGGAACAAATGTAATAATCTGAACAATAAAGATTTAATTAAAAATATATAAAAAATAAAAATAAGACTTGTGCTAGAATAATTTTTTAAATATTTTTGAATACTATTAATATTGCATTTTTCCAATAAGTATCTGACCAATTTGTTTATGCTTCAATAAATACTGGGAAAATTTTGGGGGGAAAAGCCAGACCAAACCAAACTTTAAGTGAACTTTTAAAAGAAACCCACTGATTTTAAAAGACTTCCTCCAATAGTCAAGGGGTAGAACATCTGCGTACTCAAAACAGGTTCATTTTAAATAATTACATAGACTTCTTTTTAGCACTCAGGACATCCGCCTTTTAAAAATGTAATTATAAAAATACAAAAATGTAAATTCTTAGCATGATATAAATGGATAACATGTCATAACAGAGGTTGTTGATTTTCAAAACATTAGAAAGCATGAGGGAGCAAAAAAAAAAGGCAAAAAGGAAAAGTCATAATTCCCAAATTGTTAATATTCCAAGGCAGAATATCACACAATGGTGGGATTTCCCTCCTTCTTATGCAAGTTTCACATCTCAGTAAGTGCAGAGGAGATACTAACCCAGCGCCACTTCAAGCTTGTAATGCAATACTTCGTGGCATTAAAAGGCAACATATTTATTTGTCACCTTCCCATCCCCTCTGTTGTCTTTCTGCACACTGACTTCTGCAGTCATCACAGCCTGCCCATATCTGCTGTAGCTTCTTTCACCTGCCAGAACCATGCTGACACATTGAAGCTGAATAGCAGGGGGTGTGTTCCATTTTCAGCACCTGCATGACCAGGGGTTTGGCTTTTATCTTTCATGGCATCATGTATTTCTATGGATTCTAAATAGATAAAGAGGGAGCTTGTCGATAATTGTGCCCTGCCACTATTATGACCACGAGCTGTTAACAGGAGATAAAAACAAGGCTGGCCAACCCCATGCGGTGATTCAGACCCCAATGTAGCTGATATTCTCCCTTGAAGAAAGTTAAGTTGGGACAACTTAGGATTGATTTTTTTTCTGAATCAAGGGACCACAGAAGAGGATGCATTTTTTCGTCCGAATATTTCCTGAGGAAAAAAAGTAAGACCATTTGGGGAAAGTGTAATTTAGATCAAGGGCCCTGTAAGTCTGATGCCTTAAATTTATTTTATACCATTAAATAAATTTCTGGATGTTAATTTTGTGTCTTGCTACATTGCCTAATTCAGTGGTCAGCAAACTGCAGCTCGCGAGCCACATGCGGCTCTTTGGCCCCTTGAGTGTGGCTCTCCCACAAAATACCACGTGCGGGCGCCCATGTACAGTGCGATTGAAACTTCGTGGCCCATGCGCAGAAGTTGGTTTTTCAGCCTGGGCGAGCCTATTTTGAAGAAGTACTGTTGATATTTGGCTCTGTTGACTAATGAGTTTGCCAACCACTGGCCTAATTCATTTACTAAATCTAGTAGTTTTTTGGTGAAGTCTTTAACATTTTCTATACACAATATCATGTCATCTGAAAACGACAGTTTTACTTCCTCCTTTCCAATTTGAATGCCTTTTATGTGTTCTTCTTGGCTGATAGCTGTAGCTAGAACTTCCAGTACTATGTCAAACAGGAGTGGTGAAAGTGGGCATCCCTGTCTTGTTCCTGTTCTTAGGGGAAATGGCGTTAGTTTTTGCCCATTGAGCATGATGTTGGCTGTAGGTTTGTCATATAAGGCTTTTATTATGTTGTGGTATGATCCCTTTAATTCCCACGTTGCTGAGAGTTTTTATAAAAAGTGGGCGTTGGATTTTGTCAAATGTTTTTCTGTGTCTATGATCATGTGATTTTTGTCCTTCAATTTGTTAATGAGATGCATCACATTTATTGATTTGTGAATACTGTATCAGACTTGCATCCCTAGAATAAATCCAACTTGGTGATGGTGTATGATCTTTTGTAAAAATATATTTTTATTGATTTCAGAATAAGGGAGAGGGAGAGAGAGGTAGAAACATCAATGATGAGAGAGAATTATTGATCAGCTGCCTCCTGCATGTCCCCTACGAGGGATACGGCCCACAACCTGGGCATGTGCCCTGACTGGGAATCAAACCATGACCTCCTGGTTCATAGGATCATACTCAACCACTGTGTCACACCAGCCAGGCTGATTTTTTAAAAATATATTGCTGGATCCAATCTTAATATATAAAAACCCAGGATCCATAATGTTCAAAACAACTGAAGGCTCGACTGACTGCCACTGGTGCGGGTGTGGCAACCCAGCACTGACTGCCAAGGGGGCTGTGGATCAGGCTCGGAGAGAGACCTGGGGAGAGAAGCAGGGTCTGATCCATAGCCTCCATGGCAGCTGTTGACCAGCCCTTGCCTCTCTCTTTCTCTCCAGGCTTCACCAGCAGCCATGCCTCTTTTTTTCTGCAGGCCTCCACGGGGGGCTGTTGATCAGCCCCGCCGCTCTGATCAGGCCCAGAGACAGGCCTGGAGATGCTGACTGGCATAGAAACCGACCAATCTGAACCAAATCTGGGTGAACTGTGAGGAGTCAATGGCTGATTAGGAGGTGGAACTTTTGACACTGATTGGCATAGAAACTGACCAATCAGAACCAAATCTGGGTGAAGTGCAAGAAGCCAATGGCTGCCTAGGAGGCAGAGCTTTTGACACTGACTGACATAGAAACTGACCAATCAGAACCAAATCTGGGTGAATTGCGAGGAACCAATGGCTGCCTAGGAGGCGGAGCTTTTGACGCTGATTGGCATAGAAATTGACCAATCAGAGGGAGAACCAAGATGGCGGCATAGGTTAACACCGGAGTTTGCTGCCTCGAACAACCACTTCAAAAATACAACTAAAAGATGGAACGGACATCATCCAGAACCAAAGGAAGGCTGGCTGAGTGCAAGTTCTAAAACTAGGAGGAAAGAGAATAGCATACCGAGACTCAGAGGAAGTGCAGTGCTGAAGTCAAATACTAAGGTGTGGAGGTGGTTGGTGGTGGAGGGTGCGGTTGTCGTTTTCAATCGGGAGGGAGTCTCAGAAGCTGAGCTCCAGATCTGGGTGAGTCTCTAGGGACCCAGACTCAAACGGGAGAAGCGGGACTGTCTGGCTTCAGTCGGAACTCGAAGGCAGCTTTCTCTCCAAGGTTTGCAGCAGTTGCTGGAACTCAGAGGCAGAGTCCCCAGGACGGGACTGAGAACAGCCATAACTGCTCGCTCAGCCCACCCTGTTGATCCCCTGGGACCCGCCCCGCCCAAGCCCTGCACAGAGCCATTTGCTGGATAACCTCAGGCAAAGGCTAGATTAGCACCTCCCCAGAGGACAGAAGTTCTCTCACTGCAGACACAACTGATTCTCACAGCCACTTGGCCTCTAGTATTACCTACAACAATCAAGGCTTAACTACAACAAGACTGTGCACAAAGACCACTAGGGGTGCACCAAGAAAACATAAAAAAATGCGGAGACAAAGAAACAGGACGCAAAGGTCAGAAATGGAAGATATAGAGCTCAAAACCACACTTTTAAGGTCTTTCAATAATTTTCTAAAAACTGCCGATAAATGTAGTGAGATCCTCAAGAAATCTAATGAGACCCTCGATGTTCTGATAAAGAACCAACTAGAAATTAAGCATACACTGACTGAAATAAAGAATATTATACAGACTCCCAACAGCAGACCAGAGGAGTGCAAGAATCAAGTCAAAGATTTGAAATGCGGAGAAGCAAAAAACACCCAACTGGAAAATCAAAATGAAAAAAGAATCTGAAAATATGAAGATAGTGTAAGGAGCCTCTGGGACAGCTTCAAGCGTACCAATATCCGAATTATAGGGGTGCCAGAAGATGAGAGAGAGCAAGATATTGAAAACCTATTTGAAGAAATAATAACAGAAAACTTCCCCCACCTGGTGAAAGAAATAGACTTACATGTCCAAGAAGCACAGAGAACCCCAAACAAAAGGAATCCAAAGAGGGCCACACCAAGACACATCATAATTAAAATGCCAAGAGCAAAAGACAAAGAGAGAATCTTAAAAGCACCAAGAGAAAGAAACTCAGTTACCTACAGGGGAATACCCATACGACTGTCAGCTGATTTCTCAACAGAAACTTTGCAAGCCAGAAGAGAGTGGCAAGAAATATTCAAAGTGATGAATACCAAGAACCTACAACCTAGATTACTTTATCCAGCAAAGCTATCATTCAGAATTGAAGGTCAGATAAAGAGCTTCACAGATAAGGAAAAGCTAAAGGAGTTCATCACCACCAAACCAGTATTATATGAAATGCTGATAGGTATCCTTTAAGAAGAGGAAGAAGAAGAAAAAGGTAAAGATACAAATTATGAACAACAAATACGCATCTATCAATAAGTGAATCTAAGAATCAAGTGAATAAATAATCTGATGAACAGAATGAACTGGTGATTATAATAGAATCAGGGACATAGAAAGGGAATGCGGGAAGAGACTGGACAAAACTCGTGCAGCTATGGATGAGGACAGTGGGTGGGGAGTGAGGGCGGAGGGTGGGGTGGGAACTGGGAGGAGGGGAGTTATGGGGGGAAAAAAGAGGAACAAATGTAATAATCTGAACAATAAAGATTTAATTTTAAAAAAAGAAAGAAAGAAAAAATAAAGAAATTGACCAATCAGAACCAAATCTGGGTGAACTGTGAGGAGTCAATGGCTGCCTAGGAGGTGGAACTTTTGACACTGATTGGCATAAAAATTGACCAATCAGAACCAAATCTGGGTGAAGGGTGAGGAATCAATGGCTGCCTAGGAGGCAGAGCTTTTGACGCTGACTGACATAGAAACTGACCAATCAGAACAAAATCTGGGTGAATTGTGAGGAACCAATGGCTGCCTAGGAGGCAGAGCTTTTGACGCTGACTGGCATAGAAACTGACCAATCAGAACCAAACCTGGGTGAAGTGCGAGGAACCAATGGCTGCCTAGGAGGCAGAGCTTTTGATGCTGACTGACATAGAAACCGACCAATCAGAACCAAATCTGGGTGAAGTGTGAGGAGCCAATGGCTGCCTAGGAGGTGGAGCTTTTGACACTGACTGGCATAGGAACTGACCAATCAGAACCTAATCTTGGTGAACTGTGAAGGCAGAACCTAAGGTGGGGGCTGAGGAGGGGTTTAAGAGCAACAGCTGTTTGGTGTAAGGTGTAAGAAAGTGATACAATTTTTTAATGACAGGTGTGGTAGTATAGTGCATATGGCTGGCTATCAATCCAGATATAGGGATTATGTATTTTTGCATGCCAAGAGCATCTCCTCCTGCTGAAAAAGTCCCCCTCCCCCATTTAAGCAATCCTATCCTATATAATCTATCTATACTAATGAAAGGGTAATATGCTAATTAGACTGGGTCGACCGGCCTTCTTCCGGACGTCTGACTTCCTTCTGGACAAAGCCATGGTGGTGGGGGCCAAGGCGGAGAGGGAAGTTGGGGGCGAGATCAGGCCTGCAGGGGAGGGCAGTTGAGGGCGAGATCAGGCCAGCAGGGGAGGACAGTTAGGGGCGATCAGGCAAGCAGGCAAAGAGGTTAGGGGCAATCAGGCAGGCAGGCAGAGGCAGTTAGGGGCGATCAGGCAGGCATGCAGGTGAGCGGTTGGGAGCCAGCAATCTCAGATTGCAAGAGGAATGTCCGAATGCCGGTTTAGGCCCTATCCCCCAAGGGGTCTCCGATTGGAGAGGGTGCAGGCTGGGCTGAGGGACACCCCCCGTGCCTGAATTTCATGCACTGGGCCACTAGTCTACATATATAAAAGGCTAAGTGAGCCCTAACCGGTTTGGCTCAGTGGATAGAGCATTGGCTTGCGAACTGAAAGGTCCCAGGTTCAATTCCAGTCAAGGGCATGTACCTTGGTTGTGGGCACATCCCCAGTAGGGGGTGTGCAGGAGGCAGCTGATCGATGTTTCTCTCTCATCGATGTTTCCAACTCTCTATCCCTCTCCCTTCCTCTCTGTAAAAAAATCAATAAAATATATTTTTAAAAAATAAAATAAAAGGCTAAGTGACTGGCCAGTAGGTATGATGCCCACTGACCACCAGGGGGCAGACACTAAATGCAGGAGCTGCTGAGCAACAGCAACTTTGCAGAGTGCCCTCTCATACTCCGGGATCCCTTGGGGGATGTCAGACTGCTGGTTTTGGCTCGATCCCTGCTCACTTTGCAAATACCCTTCAAGCCCCGGTGCTGCCCCAGGTGCGGCTGGCCGGGGAGGACTGTGGGAGGTTGGCTTCAGGGCATGTCTGGCCTGTCTTGCCCAGTCCCACCCTGCCAGCCACCTTCTAATTAATTTCCTTTCAATGTGCACGAATCCATGCACTGGGCCTCTAGTTTGCTAATATTTTGTTGAGGATTTTAGCATCTATGTTCATCAGGGTTATTGGCCTGAATTATCTTTCTTTGAGGTGTCTTTATCTGGGTTTGGAATTAGGATAATGCTGGCCTCATAGAAATAGCTTGGACATGTTCCTTCCTCTTAGATTTTTTTAGTTTGAGAAGGATAGGTGTTAGTTCTTCATTGAATGTTTGAGAAAACTCCCCTGTGGAGTCATCCAGACCTGGGCTTTTGTTTGCTGGGGGGTGTTTTTGTTTTTTTTTTTAAATTTTATTACTGCTTCAATTTCATCAGTTGTTATTGGCTTATTTAGGTTTTCTGATTCTTCTTGATTCAGTTTTGGAAGGTTGTATTTTTCTAGGAATTTTTCTATTTCATCCACATTGTCCAGCTTGTTGGCATATAGTTGTTCGTAGTATTTTCTAACAATCCTTAGTATTTTTATAGTGTCAGTTGTTACTTCAGCTCTTTTGTTTCTCATTTTATTTATTTGGGTCTTATCTCTGTTTCTTGATGAGTCTGGCTAAAGGTTCATCAATCTTATGTTTTCCAAGAACCAGCTATTGGTTTCATTGATCATTTGTAATTTTTTTAAGTCTCTATGTCATTTATTTCTGCTCCGATCTTTATTATTTCCTTCCTTCTACTTACTCTGAGCATTTCTTGTTGTTCTCTTCCTAAATCTTTAAATTGTAGGGTCAGATAATTTACTAATAATTTTTTTTGAAGTAGGCCTATAGTGCTATGAACTTCCCTCTCATAATTGCTTTTGCTGTATCCCAGAGATTTTGGGTTTTTGTGTGTTCATTTTCATTTGTTTCCAGGAAGTTTCTTATTTCTTCCTAGATCTCACTGGTATCCCATTCATTGTTTAAGAACATGTTATTTAGCCCCCATGTGTTCAAATGTTTTTTAGTGTTTTTATTGTAGTTGATTTCTAATTGTATGCCATTGTGATCCAAGAAGATGCTTGATATGATTTCAATCTTATTGAACTTATAGAGACTTGTTTTGTGTCCTAACATGTGGTTTATTGTTGAGAATGACTCATGTGCACTTGAGAAGAATATATATTCAGTAGCTTTGGGGTGAAATGCTCTGTAAATGTTAATTAAATCCATCTGATCTCGTGTGTCATTTCGAATCACTGTTTCCTTGTTGATTTTTGTGCTGGAAGATCTACCCACTGAAGCCAGTTGAATGTTTAAATCCCTTTTTATGACTATATTTCTGTCACTCTCTCCGTTAAAGTCCTCCAGAATTTTTTTATATATTGAGGTGCTCCTATATTGAGTACATATATGTTTAACAGGGTTATATCCTCTTGCTGGATTGATCCCTTTAGTAATATGTAGTAACCTTTATTGTTTCTTGTTATGGCTTTCATTTTTAAGTCTATTTTGTCAGATACGAATATTATAACCCCAGCCTTTTTTCCCATTCCATTTGCATGGAAAATTTTCCCCCATCCATTCACTCTCATCCTGTGTGTGTCTTTTGTTCTGAGGTGGGTCTCTTGTAGACAGCATATATTTGGGTCATGTTTTCTTATTCATTCAGCTACTCTATGTCTTTTGATTGGAGCATTTAATCCATTTATATTAAGGTTATTATTGATAAGTACATATTTATTGCCATTTAAATTTTTTAAATCTTTATTGTTACCCTCGGGCACTGCTGGTGGGAATGCAGGCTGGTGCAGCCACTGTGGAGAACAGTATGGAGTTTCCTCAAAAAAACTAAAAATGTAACTCCCATTTGACCCAGTGATCCCACTTCTAGGAATATATCCCAAGAAACTAGAAACACCAATTAGAAAGGATATATGGACCCCTATGTTCATAGCAGCACAATTCACCATAGCTAAGATTTGGAAACAGCCTAAGTGCCCATCAGCAGATGAGTGGATTTAAAAACTGTGGTACATCTATACAATGGAATACTACACTGTGGCAAAAAAAGGAGTTCTTACCAATTGCAACAGCATGGATGGAACTGGACAGCATTATGCTAAGTGAAATAAGCCAGTCAGAGAAAGATAAATATCACATGATCTCACTCATTTATGGAATATAATGAACAACATAAACTGATGAACAAAAACAGATCCAGAGACAGAGAAGCATCAATCAGACCGTCAAACCTCAGAGGGAAGGTAGGGGAAGGTGGGGGTAAGGGGAAGAGATCAACCAAAGGACTTATATGCATGCACATAGGCCTAACCAATCGACACAGACATGGGGGGGGTGAGGGCATGAGTGAGGAGGGGTAACGTGTGGATAAGGACACATATGTAATAACTTAATCAATAAAAAATTTAAAAAGTCTTTACTGTTGAAAGTATTACAGATGTCCCCTTTTTTTCTCCATTGACTCCTTCTAGCCTGTCCCTGTTCCATGCCCCAGGCCTTCACCACACTACTCTTTGTGTCCATGGATTATGCATATATGCATACAAATTCTTTGGTTAATCTCTTCCCTCTCACCCATCCCTGACTTCCCTGTGAGATTCAACAGTCTGTTCCATGGTTCTATGTCTCTGGATCTATTTTGTTCATCAGTTCATTTTCTTCATTAGATTTCACATATGAGTGAGATGATGTGATATTTGTCTTTCTCTGACTGCCTTATTTCACTTAGCATAATACTCTCCAGGTCCCTCCATGCTGTCTCAAAGGGTAAGAGATCCTTCTTTTTTATTGCTGCATAGTATGTATTCCATGGTGTAAATGTACCACAGCTTTTTAAATTTTTTAACCTTCCCTGTTTCCCACCTGTCTATGCTCCCATCCCTCTTGCATGTCACTGACTGTCAGTGACAGCCAGGTATGGACCCAACGCTCCAGCACCATCCATTTTTAGGTCTAGTTGATTCAGCAGGTGAGTTGTTACCCACTCCTTAGTGGATTCTGACTTGTACCACAGCTTTTTTATGTAGTCTTCTAATTCACTGATCCAATCCTCAGCTTCCCCTAATCTGTTGTATATTCGTAACAACATGTTCTTTATTAGTATTATGTAATTCATTTCTGACTGGCCATTTTTCATAGTTTCTATATCTTTTCTCATGCTGTTGAGCATCCTTATAGTCATTATTCTGAACTCTATATCTGATACATTTCTTATCTCCATTTCATTTATCTCTTCTTCTGGAGAATTCTCTTGTTCTTTCATTTGGGGCTTGTTTTTATTGTCTCCCCATTTTGGCTGCCTATTTGGGTTTGTATCTATGAATTAGGTAGATCTGCTATGACTCCAAGTCTCTGGTATAGGACATGTCAGAAGCTGTTTGTAACTAGTTCTGGTACTGTTTGGAGCTATCAGCAATCCATAGCTTGTGGCTCCCTCTGCTGGGGCTGTGTGTGTTTGGAAAGGACCAAGATGCATACCAAGGTCTGCTTTTCCTAGCCCTGGGTCCAGAAGGAGATCAGGCAGACTCAAAGTCTTCAGAGATCTGCCTCTGCCTGTAGTCTGATTGTTATTTTCAGTCTCTTAATGAGCCTTAGGTGGTATCCCACAGCAATGTGTAAACTGCACAGGGTGGGGCAAGAGGTTTTCCAACAGGGTTAGGCAATTTCTTCCCTCCCCCCAGGCAAAAGCTGCCTGGATGATAAATGTCTGTCTGAGAAAGATGACCTCCACAGCATGAGGGAATGACACAGCATAGGGAACCAAGGTATCTGCATTCTGAACTCTGTCCCTAGAGACCCCTACCCTGGATTCTCCCCACACAGCTCTAGTCCACTCTGCCCTCCCTCTGCTGGAGCCCAAGGTGAGTGGCTGCACACAAAATTTTGTGCATTGGCCCTTTAAGAGGGTGCCTGTATTACCAGCCATCTCTCGTTGACAGGCAGCAACCCTGCAGCTTTTCACGGCCAGATGTTATGTGGGCACCTTTCTCAGTTCCAGTGCCCTGGGCTGGGGGGGGGGTCAGCTTGGCGTTTGGACCCCAGAGTTCTCAGTGGGAACCCCTCACAGCTGAGATATCCCTCTGGAACTTCAGCTGCTGTCTGTGGAAGCCCGGCCAGCCCTCTTGTGCCTCCACACTTCCTACTAGCCTCTCTGCAGTCTCCACTTTCTGTCCTTAGCTATAAGGGTTCTCTCCAGCTAGTCTTCAGTTGAGTATTTGAATGGTTTTTCTATATTTTAGTTGTAATTCCAGTTTGTTCCTCGGAGAGTGTCAGTGTAGCTTCCACTTAATCCACCACCATCCCATGAACATTCTTTTACAGTTAGTTTAGTGTACACATGTTCTATATCACATTCTGGGTCACAGGATAGTTCATAAGAAATTGCCATACTGCTTCCCAAAGTTGTTATACTACTTTATATCCTTACCACATCCTTGCCAATACTTGGCATTTTGTGTTTTAGCTATTGTAAAGGCAAAATGGTATCTCATTGATGATACACTGAATTATAACCTTCAATTCCAGGGAGCCAGGAAGTTGGGAGTGAAGTAAATGTCAGCCTAAACTCTTCCCAGTCAACCTGGATATGGGTCCAGATCTGCAGCTACACTCAACTGCCACTCATGCTGGGTCAGCATGGACTTGACATTTCATGAACAAAAGAGGCTTTATGGAAAGCTGCTATCATGCCATATTCAGGAGACCTGAGACACCTTTCATCTTTAACTCCCTCTTCTCTCCAAAGTCTCCACACAAATGTTCAACCAAATATGTGACACGTAACTGATAAATACCTAGATAGAACTTGGCTGAAATCTCAGTTTCAGAGTATTACCTACGACACCAAAAACCAAGTTCAAATTCACTGCAAAAATTAAACCCAGGGGTTTATTACCCCAGGAAAAGCTAAAGGCTAAGTTGGAAACCCCAAAAGACTGTGATCCTCAAACAACAGTCATTCCTCAAGTCTCTTACCCAGCCAGTGCTCTTGTGGCCTCATCTAAAATTTGGGTGTGCCAAATCTGAGAATCACAGGTGTCTGATGAGAACTGATGAAGTGTGGAAAATACCAAACTTCCTTGAAAAGACTTTCCTAGAAAATACAAACTTTTTTTTTTAACTTCACAACTATGCTTTGACATTTAAAGAATAAAAAAATATTTCTAAAAATCAAAGGCAAGAGCCCACTGCTTTGCTCTTTTCTCTTTCTATTTTATTTTGTCCTTTCTGCCCAGCTATTTCTAGAGCCCACAGCTAATAATAAACAATATGCATTGACTAACCTTCTTCCCTTTCCCCAAGAAGTGACACAGAGCAATTCTATTTAGGATAACATCATCTTTTCAGAATATACCTCAAAGCTTCCTGGTGTTAAATAATAAGTTATGGAGAAGAGATAGCAGGAGAGAAATTAAGAGGTGAAGAAAGAGGAGCACTGCTCTTTCTTCAGCTGAGATGTGACAAGTCTTGGTAACTAGAGGCTTACCGCACACTTGGGAGAGAAGTGCTGTGCTTTAGGGATGTTGCTGTCTTAGCACATTGTGAAAGCTTTCCTCAGCTGAGCAGATGATGCTAAGGAGCACAGCCTACCCACATAATGAACCACCCTGTGCACACTGAAGCAGCCATAATTCACCAGCTACCTATTCCCAGAATTCATTATACTTCCAGGTTGCAAGCTGTGAGAGCGATGGACACAGTGCTATGGGCTCAGTGTGCCAGTGACCGTTTTGCTAGAGAACTAAGGAAAAGAACTATGGAAATCATTTTGGGTGTCCACCAAATACTTTCAGTCCTCCATTTTCCAGGCACATAGTGAGGTGGCATTTCTCTGCCTCCTCTGAAGTCAGAGCATCTCACTTTCTTTTTTTTCTTTTTTTAAATTAATAAATATTTATTGTTCAGATCATTACAGATATTCCTCTTTTTTTCCCCCATAGCTCCCCTCCACCTGTTTCCCACCCCACTCCATGCCCTTACCCCATGCCACTGTCCTCATCCATAGGTGTAAGATTTTTGTCCAGTCTCTTCCCGCACCCCCCACTCCTCCTGCCCCCCCAAGAATTATCAGTCCACTCCCTTTCTATGCCCCTGCTTCTATTATATTCACCAGTTTACTCTGACTTAATTTTTAGGTTCACTTGTTAATAGGTATTTATTTGTTCTCACTTTGTTGTTCATAATTTTCATCTTTACCTTTTTCTTCTTCTTCCTCTTCTTAAAGAATATCCTTCAGCATTTCATATAATTCTGGTTTGGTGGTGATGAACTCCTTTAGCTTTTTCTTGTCTGTGAAGCTCTTTATCTGACCATCAATTCTACATGATAGCTTTTCTGGGTACAGTAATCTTGGTTGTAGGTTCTTGCTACTCATCACTTTGAATATTTCTTGCCACTCCCTTCTGGCCTGCATAGTTTCTGTTGAGAAATCAGCTGACAATCGTATGGGTACTCCCTTGTAGGTAACTAACTGTTTTCTCTTGCTGCTTTTAAGATTCTCTCTTTGTCTTTAACCCTTGGCATTTTAATTATGATGTGTCTTGGTGTGGGACTCTTTGGATTCCTCTTATTTGTGGTTCTCTTCACTTTCTGGATTTGTAAGTCTATTTCTTTCATCAGGTAGGGGAAGTTTTCTGTCATGATTTCTTCTAATAGGCTTTCAGTATCTTGCTCTTTCTCTTCTTCTGGCACCCTGATAATTTGGATGTTGGTACACTTGAAGTTGTCCCAGAGGCTCCTTACACTATCTTCATATTTTTGGATTCTTTTTTCGTTTTGCTTTTCTGGATGGGTGTTTTTTGCTTCTTCATATTTCAAATCTTTGACTTGATTCTTGGGATCCTCTAGTCGGCTATTGGATCTCTGTATATTATTTTTCATTTCAGTCAGTGTATGTTTAATTTCTGACTGGTCCTTTTCCATTTTTTTGGCATTCTCATTAAGATCCTTGAAGGTCTCACTAAGTTCATTGGAGGTTTGTAGAAGATTCTTGAGTAACCTTATAACTGTGGTTTTGAACTCTATGTCCTCCATTAGTTTGCTTTCCTCCATTTCTTTCATTTGTGATATGTTTCTTTGTCTCCACATTTTTGGCTGACTGCAAGGACCTGCTGTGTCTACAGTGGAAGATATGCTGTGCTGGAGACACCCTTATGGGGTAGGACTTGCTTCAGTGGGGCTTTGGTGCTCACTGAGTCTGCCTCTTGAGTGTGTCCCTTATGGATGTGAGGAGTTGAAATATGGTATCTGACCACTGGGTACCCTGGCTCCTGGATCTCCAAGTCAACCACTGTGTGAGTCCACCCAGCAGGAGCTATAGCGATATCAGCAGATTTCTCCTCTTTGTTTGGGTTTGGAAGTTTTAGAGCTCTCTGACCCAGCTGCAGTTTGTTAGGTTAGGCTGCAAAAGTGCAGGTGATTCCTTTGTGATGCTGCACACAGCTTGGGTGGGGATATAAATTGAGTGGGACGGGGTTTCAGAGAATCACCAGGGCAGAGCAAACAGCAATGGCTGTCGTCAGCCTTCTCCGCTGCTCCACCTCCAAGTCCCTCTGCGTCCCCGAGTCCTGTGCCCCCACAGCAACAATGATCCCTGTGAACAGCTCTGCGAGAAAGTCACCCTTGCTTTCCGACCTGCTGCAAGACAGTCCAGTTTCTCCCCGTAGGAATCTTGGACCCCAGAGTCTCGTCATAAATGAGTTCAGTGCATTTGAGAGCTTGTATCTCCTTTTGATTGAAAAAAATCTCACACCCAGGTGCAGCCGCCTCGGGCGCGCCTTTGTACCTCTGTTCTTGGTGCCTCTGCACCTCCTACCCAGTCTCAATGCACTTTTTTCTTTCTTTCTAGTTGTAGAACTTCCACTCAGCCAGCTTTCCCGTGGTTCTGGATGATAGCTGTTTTGTCTTATAGTTGTAGTTTTAATGTTGTTGTGGGGGGCAGCACATACAGGTTTATACCTTATATCGCCATCTTGGTTCCAGAGCATCTCATTTTCTTTGGCCAATAAATGTAAGCAAAAGTGACATAAGTCACTTCCCAGCGGAAGCTTTAAGAGCCAATGTAAAATTTGTCATTTTTCTGATGACCATAGAAGTGTGTGTGGAGATGAGGCCTCTATCAGTGTGGCAATCATGAATCTGAACAGGGCCTCTTCTGGATGCAAAATGGGTATCTAGTATAAGAAAGATCGTCTGCTGTCATGATCCTAAGAGTAGGTATCTCCTTAAATTTTATGCCCTAGGCACTTCACTGGCCTTGCTGGTACTGAGCAAGAAATAAGCTCTTCTTATGTTAAGACACTGAGATTTGGGAGGGGTTATTTGTTACTGCAGCACTCTGTAGCCCATTCTGACTGATGATACATGCCTGTCTTAGACTAGGAAGAGGAGCATAGACAGACTCCAGCACTGGGCCTGAGCTTTTCATGACCTAGAGGCTCCAACTCTAAAATCATTTTTGTTTTTATTCATAAATAAGCTGGTATTTGAGAAAATAAAATCATATTAAGTAATCCAATTCAGTGAATTTATAGATATTTCTGTATGTAATAAACATATCCAGAAGAAGAATAAAAAATGAGCAGTTAAAGAACATAATCGGGGATTGTCCCAGGGTAGGGTGATTGTACATAAATGAAAAGTAAAAAGGGACACAGGGTGATTAAGATTCAGATCAAATGCCTGTTCTTCTCTTCTCAGGGTCCATTAAAAGTAGTCAAATTCCATTTATAATGTTTACACAGACCTGCTACAAATTACCTGCTGGGTTCAAATCAAGCTCTCCATGTACATAGTGGTAGGTATAAGCAGCTCTGTCAATATAACACAGGAAGCCTGTAATACTCTTTATCAGGATGCTGTAGATACCTGCTTAAGAGTATCCCATTTGTCTTCAAAATAATCACCTAGTTAAGTACCATGTGGTACAAAGTTGGATTCTTTGGAATCACAAAACCGTGATGAGCTTTTAGACCTTTTCTAGAAAATCAAACTAACTCCCCCTTGCTGCAAACCTTTAGATACCATCTATAATTAGGATGATTGGCACATCCCACAGTCTTATGCTGGAAGATTGCTCAGGTGCTTAGAGAGTGAGCCTAATAAAGCCAAGACTGCACTCAAGCCCGGGGTGGGGGGGGGAGTTAGCTTCAAGAGCTTATGCATCAGGAACAATGTAGTACCAAAGGTACCACCCCTGAGAAAATCCTTCCCAGACACAAACTACACCCACATGTGTGGTCTCAAGACAAATTCTGTCAAGTTAGCCACAAAAGAGCCTGGATGAGCATGTCTAGAGCTCTCCACAATCCATTATTGCTAATGGAAAAATAAATCCAAACACTCCTCTTACTGGTTACATTACCTCTCCAGGGTTCTGCCAATGAACACACTAACTTTCAGACATACTCTTCATGAAAATATTACTATTTCATAACAGGATAAATACCCACAAAGGAGCTTCATTTCAGCACAAGTCCTGGACACCATTAAAAAATGTACAGTGGGGCCTTGACTTACGAGTGTCCCAACTAATGAGTTTTTTGAGATACCAGCTGTCTCTCGGCCGAATTTTTGCATTGAGTTGATAGAGTAATTTGAGTTAATGAGCTCCTTAATGAGCTCGGCCTCAGAACGAATTAAACTTGTAAGTCAAGGCCCCACTGTATATATATAAAAAGGCAGTGACTGTAATGATCGAAGGCTTGACCGAACACTGGAAGTCAGTCCTGCAGTCAGTGCTGGGTTGCTGTGGTGACCCAGCACTGACTGCTGCCACTGCAGGCACAGCGACTGTTGAGAGGGCTGCAGATCAGGCCTGGAGAGAGAAGCAGGGTCTGATCCGTAGCCTCTGTGGCAGCTGTTGATCAGCTGTTGCCTCTCTCTTTCTCTCTAAGCCTGGCCAGCAAGCGAGCCTTTCTTTTTCTCCGGGCCTCCAAGGGGGCTGCAGATCAGCCCCGCCTTTCTGATCAGGCACAGAGATAGGCCCGGAGACAATGACTGGCATAGAAACCAACCAATCAGAGCCAAATCTGGGTGAAGTGTGAGGAGCCGATGGCTACCTAAGAGGTGGCGCTTTTGACGCTGATTGGCATAGAAACCAACCAATCAACCAAATCTGGGTAAACTGTGAGGAGTTAATGGCTGCCCAAGAGGCGGAGCTTTTGATGCTGACTGACATAGAGACCGACCAATCAGAACCTAATCTGTGTAATGTGTGAGGAGCCAATGAATGTCTAGGAGGTGGAGCTTTTGACGCTGACTGGCATAGAAACCAACCAATAAAAACCTAATCTGGGTGAACTGCGAAGACAGAACCTAAGGTGGGGGCTGCGAAGGGTTTTTAAGGCAGTTGGGGGTGAGATCAGGCCGTCAGGGGAGGGCAGTTAGGGGTGATCAGGCAGGCAGAGACAGTTAGGGATGATCAAGCAGGCAGGCAGAGGGGTTAGGGGCAATCAGGCAGGCAGGCAGAGGCAGTTAGGCGTAATCAGGCAGGCATTCAGGTGAATGGTTAGGCGCCAGCGGTCCCAGATTGCAAAAGGGATGTCCCTGTGGGATCGGGCCTAAATCAGCAGTCAGACATCCCCCAAGGGGTCCCCAATTGAAGAGGGTGCAGGCTGGGCTGAGGGAACCTCCCTCCCCCCACCCCCACCCCCACCCCCGTGCATGAATTTCATGCACTGGGCCATTAGTACTATTATGTTAATTGAGCCCTTTCTCCTGAGGAATGAACCCAGTAGTCACTGTCCTATGGGCTCAATTAAAACCCAGGTCATCATGTTCTTCCCCCACCTGTTTGACATCTTACATTGCCAGTCTCAAGAATGGTGAATCAAAGCCTGAAATTTGGTCATACTAGATCCCTCTCTTTCTCTCATTACCCACAGCCACCTTCAAAGCTTATTCATTTTCACCTCCATGAAATTTGCACCCCATCCTTCCCCTCCATTACCCTTGCTACTGCTCCACTCCATGTCCCACCTTCTCACCCTGGATCATTCTGGAAGTCCCTTGGATATTCTCTTTCTCTGCAGTCTCATGCCCTATTACTCTCCCTCTCATTCACGCCAGAGTAATCTGTCAGAGACAAAAATCTGATTTTGACACTCCCCTGTTTTGAAAAGTCTCAAGTGCCCCATTGGGTAGAGAATAAATCCCAGAGCTGGGATCCTAGATTTTCAGATTTCTCTTGAAATACTTAGAGCTACCCCTTGCATTCACACATCATCAATCACAAACTGCTAGTACTTCTCTGTTCGTGCAGCATAGAACATGTGGGGTCACTAACTGGAAAGCTCTTCTCTTCAAGTTCTGCCTGGGGAATTTCCACTCATCATCTCGATTATCACCTCTCTGAGACCATTCCAGAACTTCCTTCATTCTTGACCTTCCTTTGTGGACCTGTTGTACTGGTAAAACTTTCTGATCCTGTGTTTTAGTGATCTTCTGTTGCAAATAAACCCCCTTCTCCTGAAAAACATAGTGGTTTAAAACAACCACCATTTTATTATTGGTCATAATTCTACAGGTGAGCTGGTTCAGCTCAATGGTTATTCTTCCTTTTGTGATGTCAGCTGCAACTGCGGTCATCCAGAATATCTCCAAAGGCTTGCTCACATGGCGGCAGTTGGTGTTGGCTGTTGTCTGGGAACTCAGCCTCTTTCCCCCTCCTTCGTGTGGTTTACTATTCTCATAGCATGATGGCTGCATTCAGAGGGATAGTTCCAAGAGTGAAGCTTCTGAGTGGAAGGAAGAAAATTCTGCCCTTCTTGGAAGTCCCAGAATGCCACTTCCACCAGATTCTATTGGTCAAGGAAAAATAAGTGCCAACTCTATCAATGAGGAGTGGCATGGTCAAACAGGGAGTGGGGAATTGCTGGGGCTATCTTGGAAGACTAGTTACCATACCCTGGTTTGGTAGCTAGTTTGGTTTGTGTTTAGCTTATCCCTAAAATTCTGAAAGCCTCTTGAGGATGGCTGCTATGTTTTAATCATGTCTTTACCCACAATTCTTAGGATAGGTCCTAGAAAGTGATACTTATATGGTTAATACTTGTTTGCTGACTCTAGAATTTCAGTTAAATCAGATTAAATCTGATAAAGTTTTTGAGCACGATAACGGTCACGACCAGCTCAGGAGGAGGGGCTGGGCACAGCCCTGAGCCTGAGAGAACAACACATAGAAGAGCCTCCTCCAAGCCTCCGCGGCGTGGCTGGGGGCAAGCCCCTAGTGGACACACACACACACACACGGGGCACAGGCTTCAAGCCTCCATAGCGTGGCTGAGAACAGATCCCCAGCAGACACACACACACACACAAAAACACGCACACACAAACACATGGGGCACCTGCTCCAAGCCTCCGATGCAGCTGGGGAAGGACTCCAGTGGACACACACACACACACTCACACACACACAGGGTGCCTGCTCCGTACCTCCAATGCAGCTGGGGGCAGGCCACCAGTGGAC
>NC_081861.1:117770487-117953403 GCF_963259705.1 Myotis daubentonii
TCAGCCTTTGAGATTTTTAGGTTTTGTTTGCCACTGCAGTGTAGCTTACTCAATCTTATTCTACCGAGTGTTCTCTAGGAAGGAACTGAATGTCACATAATAAAAAATCATTTATCCTCTATTTAGAAAAGATAACCACCAAAGAAAACTTAAAATATACTTTTGGCTATCTGCAATTGGGGGTTATGCTTTCCCGCCGAGGAGCAAATAATTACAAGGTGTCTAATTAAATAGCACCTTCAATCCTTTATCGTACATTGATTGGACTCAATTATGCAGTGCTGTGCAGATGCTCTGCAAAAGCTGTAATCCTGGGTAGTAGAAGGTGAGCAAGGAAGGACAAAGGTTTATGTGGAATAAACAATCCTCAAATCTTATTAAGTCAACATCCTCCCCACCCAGACTTTTTAAAATGGCTACTAAAAAGTACAAAATGACTCCCCGTGCTTCCTCTTTCCCATTCCTCTTTCTCATGGACCTATTAATTAGATGAGACGCAACCAAGGAGTCAATCACCTCAGGAAACAAGGGAGCCAGGGGCCAGAGAAATACACAAGCTAGACAATTAGAGCCTGCATCTTGGATGGCAGCTCCACTTCAGCCATTACTTTGTTGCCCGAGACTGTCCTAGATGAGGTACTTTATTTCTTCTATCAGCTCCATTTATCCTCTGTCCTGAAAGAATACACAGCTGCATACTAGTTTCTGGGTCCTTATGACTTCGTTAGACTGTGCATTAAACTTGAGCCAAAGAACATCTGTTCTTTGGAGTAAATTCCTCTGAAGTGATCAATGTTTGCAGAAGGCCCATCTGAGAATGGTCCTACCACACCCAGGGAGCAAGATCTATAAAAAGGAATTAGACTTGCCTCTGAATTATCTGCCCTAAAAAGAGGAAATCCAGAGACTATCCCAACCTCACTCTCCTCCTGCCCTCCCATCCCCTGCCAGTGCCTCCCATTGGCTGAACCCAACCAGAAGCAGAGGGCACAGGGGCCCATGGATGCAGTCCACACAGGTCAGCCTCCCAGGGCTCAGAGTAAGATGAAGAAGGACAGAGATCAGTACTGGAGAGGCAAATGGAGGATATCTAGCAAATTGAATAAATCTGAAAGGTTGCAACTTTAAAGAAAAGGTATAATTAATGGAACTTACTACCAGTTATTGACTAACACACACCCGTATATACAATGGACGTTTCAGTTCAGAGGCCTCCCCTTTGGCTCTTCAAGGCAGCGATTCTCCTTTTCTCCCTCCAATCACAACAGTGAGAAAGTAGAGACCGGAAGGGACATTCTCCTCTTCAGAATATAATGTGTGTGGGTGTTGGACATGACTCATTAGTACGCAACCAAACAGGAGCCACCACAAAACTTTCCTCTGGCCTTTGTTTTAAAAAGATGCCTTTTGGTGGAGACAAACAGATTGCATTCGAGCTTCCCTACCTCTGATCATGAGCAGGAAGGAATCTTTTCTGGAAGGAAGAGCCCGTGGCCCACTCCTGAATACGCTACACCCTTAGCATCTGTGGGTCCCAACAGCCCTTTCAGTGTTATGACTCGGGGAGCACGAAAGTGATGATGAAGGGGTCCTTTCTCCAGGTTCCAAAAGCTTATGTTACTACCTCCTTCCAGGCTTAATTTTACCCAGATGGTGCATGTCAGCCTGTCAGAATGCCCTGTGTGTCAGTCAACCCTCCACTCTTTTTCATTTTTTTACAAAAATCCCAGAAGACACTTTATTGGGGGGGTCTCTGTGCCCCGCTCAGGAGAGGGGAGCCGGACCCATCCTGAGTGTCCGGCACCCCCGCCCCCCACTGGCCCAGCCTATGGCCGAGAATAGTCAGGAGGACATCTTAGAAAAAATAGATCTCTATGTTCACCTGGCGCATCTGTAGCACATAAATTAGGGAGTGCTCTGACCCCCGCCCGTGGAGCCCACACACTGGGAAGGAGGGGGACCCAGTCCAGGGAGGAGTGCAGGCCCTGTCCCCCGGCTCACGGTGCCCTGGGCCTCCCCGCCTCCCGGCCTCCATCCGGGCACCCAGCAGGAGGAAGGCGGTGTCGGCAGCCTGGTCCGGATTGGGCCTCAGGAGGCCCCGTAGAAGCCACACTTACAACACTGTCACCGAACAAGTCACTTCAAACCCAGGGCTTGTAATCCCACGAGGCAGCGGCCAAGGAGACCCCGAGCCTCTGCTTCCTCCACAGAACAGCAGCCTTCCCCTCGATTGATCAGGGCCACGGCCTCGAGTCCACGCGTCTGACTTGGGTCCACTCAGACCCTCAGTTCCGGCTCCCGACCTCCTCCTCCTCCTCCTCCTTCCGGCCACTGGAGTTCTTGCCGAACTTGTAGACAAGCTGCCGGCCGTCTGCGCGCTCCAGGATCTCCCGTTTGTAGTGGTATCTCAGGGCCCGGCTCAGCTTCTTGTACGCCATCCCACTGTTTTCCTTCTCCGGGCCCCACGGTGGGGCCATGGCCTCGGAACGCAGGAACCTGAACACGCCCTCCTGCCGGTTCTCCCCCTTCATCAGGCCCTCGTTTAGCTCCGGGTGGATAAGGATGTCTGGGATGAACTCCCACAGGTGGGTGCCGTTGGGGGCGTGCTTGCTCCTCCGGCCCCTCCACGCTGTCCCGAGACTCTCTGCTCAGCTTCCGGGGCTGCCCCACTTCCGCTTCCTGTGCTTGGGGTCCCCCTTCTTGTAGTCAGCGAAGTCTGCCCTGGAGAAGAGCTTGCTGTCCCTGGGGCCCAGGTCCCCGTGGCTTCTTCCCGAGTCTTGGAGGAATGGGAGCACCCAGAGGCACCAGTCCCTGCAGTGGAGCCGGTGGAAACATCAGAACTGCCCAGAGACCGGGGGTGGGGGTGGGGTGGTGGTGGTGGTGGTGGTGTGTGTGTGTGTGTGTGAGGGAAGAACGACAGTTGTAGAAGCTGGGCGGCTGGTCATCCTCCCGCATCTCCAGGCCAAAGGGGCTGCCCTGGTCAAAGGGCCTGGGGTCCCCCAGCATCTCCTGGAACGAGGTGCTGTCCTGCTCCAGGAGATCGATGGTCCAGCTGAGCTCATCCGGGAAGCTGCACGTGGGGTCCCACACCCACAGCTGGGCGTAGAGCTGGTCCCCCAGGGGCCCGAAGACCAGCCGCAGCTCCTCGGGCGCGCAGTTGCAGAGCGCAGCCCTGTCCATGTCGTAGCGAGAGAAGTCGATGTTGCTGGCGTCAAACTTGTTCTTCTCCACCTGGTAGCTGATCCAGTCGAGCACCTGGGCCTTTGACCAGAACTGAGGCTGCTTCTGCGACCAGCTGGCCTTCTCTGGACCCTCGGGGGGCATCTGGGGGTTGCTCAGGGACAGCATTAGGTCGTAGGCCACAAAGGCAGCGGCAGGGGGGCGGGGGAGAGGGGCGGGGGCAGCGGGGCGGCGGGGTCCTCCGGGCTGTAGATGGCGCTGAAGTAGTTGCTGAAAACGTTGCTGATCTCACAGATTACGGCCATAGGGCTCCAAAGTGGCGGTGCGGGTGCATGTGGCGGGCAGGCGGGCGGGATGGCCGGACCGCATGCACCAGTAACGCAGGAGGCAAAAGCTCAGCAGGTTGTCCAACCCTCCACTCTTTAAATCGTTTTTCACTACTTTCCCTGCCTGGAAGTTCTCACCACTCCTTTTGTTCTCAGGTGCTTCTGGTTTTCTAAATCAGAATCTATATTTTAAGAGGTCCCAGACATCCCAGGTTTATGGATCAAAAGACTTAATATTGTTAAGCTATCAATACTCCCCCAAACTAGTTTCAATGCCTATCAATAGCATAGCTAGCTTTTTTTTTTTTTTTTTTTTTAAAGAACGTTGTAAGCTTATCCTAGAATTCACATGAAAATACAAGGGACCCAGAGTAGCCAAAACAATCTTGAAAAGAAGAATAAAGTTGGAGGACTCACACTTCCCTATTTCAAAATTTACTACAAAGCTACAATAATCAAAACAGTGTTATTCTAGCATAACTTTAGCCATATGGTCTTACAGAATACAATTAGGAG
Organism: Myotis daubentonii; assembly: GCF_963259705.1. Classification (NCBI taxonomy): domain Eukaryota; kingdom Metazoa; phylum Chordata; class Mammalia; order Chiroptera; family Vespertilionidae; genus Myotis; species Myotis daubentonii. Next base: position 117,774,510 of record NC_081861.1, read on the forward strand.
TCTAGAAATAAACTGATATATCTATGGTCAATTGATTTTCAACAAATGTGCCAAGACCATCCAATGGAGAAAGAATAGCTTTCTCAATTAATGGTGCTGGGATAACTGGAAATCCACATGCAAAAGAATGAAGTTAGATCCATACCTCACATCTCATACAAAAATTAACTCAGTAAAAATCAGAGACCTTAAGGTACCCAAATGTAAGAGCTAAAACTATAAAATTCTTAGTAGAAAACCTAGATGTAAATCTTTGACCTTGAATTAAGCAATAGTTTCTTAGATATGACATCCAAACCTCAACAAAATAAAAAAAATAAATAAGTTGAGCTTTTAAGAACTTGTGTTCTTCAAAGGACACAGTTAAGAGAGTGCAAAGACAACCCACAGACTGGGAGAAAATATTTGTAAATTGTATATCTGAGAAGGCACTTGTATCTAAAACATACACAGAACTTATACAACTCAACAATAAAAAGACAAATGATTCTACTTAAAATAGGGCAAAGAATTTGAATAGACATTTCTCCAAAGAAGATATGCAAATGGCCAATAAGCGCATACAGAGATGTTCAACAGCATTAGTCATTAGGGAAGTGCAAATTAAAACCACAATGTGATACCACCTTACATCCACTTAAGACAACTAAAAAATTAATTTTTATACAGACAATAACAGTGTTGGAACCCTCACACATTGCTGGTGGGAATGTAAAATGGTACAGTCATTTTGGAAAACATTCTGACAGTTTCTCAAACTATTAAAGTTATCATGACCCAGAAATTCTATTCCTAGGTATATACCCAAGAGAATTGAAAATATATGTCTACACAGAAACCTTACACAGATGTTTATAGCAATATTATTCATAGCGCTACAAAAAAGAAAACAACCCAAAAGTCCATAAACTGATGAAAGGATAAATAAAATGTGGTATATCCATGTAATGAAATACTGCATGCAACCCTATATTTATTGCAGCTTTATTTAAATAGAGAAGAAAAACTTTTTCTTAATATTCACTAGGACTTGCTATGACCATTATTGAGTACCATCTGGCAGTACACAGTGTGAGCTTAGATGATTGTGGCACTTGCATTGTATAAACTCTTGTGGAGTACTCACCCATGCTACATTGATAATGCAAATTAAGGTATTTCTCTGCAGGAAATGTGCAGTGATTCCAATCTGTTATGTCTGTATATAGAAGGAATAGACTTGGGATAGACCTTGTGACTTCTCACACACTGTTTCAAATAAAGAAGCCATTGCAAATCTCTGAAAATCTTCTGCAAAGACTGTAAAAAAGGCAAACAGACCGAACCACAACCAAGAAGCTGCCATGAGTTTTCAAGTATGTTTTTCTTTTATGAATGAAGAGTCACATTCTGATAGAAAATCCAAGAGGCATTTTTCCAAGATACAAACAAAAGGAAGTAAAGAAACACAATGCAGGAATCCCACCAGGAGGCTCAGAGATAACTTACAAATTTTTCTTAAAACACTATGAAAATTTTGGGGCCACACACAAAATGCTAGAGCAATGAAAGTATTTTTTTTTTAAAGGATGAATGTTAAAAACATTATATTAAGTAAAAGAAGCCAAACACAAAAGGCCACATATGGTAGGATCCCATCTATTTGAAATGACCAGAATAGGTAAATCCATAGAGACAAAAAGTAGATCAACGATTGCCCTTCCTGAAGCGAAGCAGATTGAGCACTGAACTGCTCCTGGGTAAGGAACTGCCTTTTGGAGTGCTGAACATGTTCTGAAACTAGATTGTGGTGTTGCCTGCCTCCATGAATATACGTATTACAAACTATGGCTGAGCTGGTGTTGCTCAGTGGTTGAGCATCAACCTATGTACCAAGAAGTCAAGGTTAGAGTCCCTGTCAGGGCACATGCCCGGGTTGCAGCCCAACCCGATCCCCAGTGTAGTATGTGCAGGAGGCAGCCGATCTATGATTCTCTCTCATCATTGATGTTTCTCTCTTTCCCTCTCCCTTCATCTCTAAAATCAATAATATATTATATATATTATATATAAATAATATATATTATATTATATATATTATTTATATATAATATATATATAATATATATATAATATATATAATATATATTTTAAAACCATGGAAATGTTCACTTGCAAAAGGTGAATGTTATAGTATATACATTGTATCTCATCAGAGCCTTTTTAAAAAATGCTCTTGAGACACTCAGTACAGAGTAAGCCAGGTTTCCTGCCTGGGGCTCACATGGAACGTAGAACGCTGCACCCAACAATGCCCTCCTGTAGGGATTCCACATTCCACGCCCAACGCTGCCTGTTCTACCTCAAGCGGGCAGACCAGCTGCGGCTCAGCTCCCAAGTTGTTCACTCGGGGTAAGGCCACCTGAGTCACTCACCCTGGGTAGACTCGGAGGACCCCGTCGCCGCCGCCTCGCCCAACGCCGCTGTTGCCTCCGCAGCCCCCGCCTCCGCGCTGCCTTGGCTTCTCTGGGCCTGGCACCTGAGCCGCCAGCCATGACGACCCCGCCGAGACGCTCACAAGCACTGGGCAGCTACCACCCTGCCTGTGAGGCTGCCGTCGACCACCAGATACACCTGGAACTCTATGTCATCTATGTGTACAAGTCCATGGCCACGTATTTCGAAGAGAACCAGGTCACCTTGAAGTACGTGGGCAAGTTCTTCTTGCGACAGGCCGCCCAGATGAAGGAGCACGCGGACAGGCTCATCCGCCTGCAGAACCAGCGCAGCGGCCAAACCCGCGTGTACTACCGCAACATCGACATGCCTGACTACAACTACTGGGACAGCGGCCTGAAAGCCCTACAGCATGCCCTCGACCTGGCGATGAACGTCAACCAGAACCTGCTGTATATCCACCAGCTGGCCATAGCGAACAACGACGCCCGCCTGACGGATTTCGTGGAGCACAACTGTGTGTATGACCAGGTGAAATCCATTCAAGAGCTCAGGGATCATATCAGCAACTTCCCTGTGTTCCCGAGTACCTCGGAAGAGAGCCTGGCGGAGAATCTCCTTGACAAGCTCTCCCTGAATGACAAAAAGAACTGAATTGAACTTGGACTGCTTTCCCACGGCCGGAGGAAAGGGGTGAGGGTGGTGACTTCCTCTCGTCATGTGATGGGAATGCATGTAGCAATGTTGCCCTTCTGGGTTTTAACATCTTGCAATACAGTTCTTGGCTCCTAAATCAAGTTCTCTGGTTGGCTGGTGTAAAACCCTCGCCTTTTAGGTTTTATAAAGGTATCCTAGAGTCTCTCCACCCACCCATCCCCATGTGCAGCTTGGGATCTCCACGGATGGCGGGAGGAGATATTCCGTTGGACCCTGGAAATCACAAAACTAATAGTGTGGTATATGGGGGTGGGGTGAGGTGGATGGTCTGGGGGCCTGGTGAATGTGGGTGGATATGCATATAAGTATTTTTAAGAATGGTCTAGCCCGGTATTGGTGGTTCACTGGTTGAGCATGGACATATGAAGCAGGACATCATGGTTCAATTCCAGGTCAGGGCACATGCACGAATTGGGGGTTCAATCTCCAGTAGGGGGCGTGCAGGAGGCAGCAGATCAATGATTCTCTAATTTTTTGCTGTTTCTCTCTCTCCCTCTCCCTCTCTCTTTGAAATCAATTTAAAATTTTTAAAAAATAAAAATAAAATTGTCTAGAATTTATCATAGTAGTTGCCTCTGGGGAAGGAGAGAAGAGAATGGGATTGGGCAAGGATTAAAATAAGGGGGTGGGTCTTCAACTTTACCAGAAATGTTTTCATTCAGCTACACGTATGTTAATGTATGTTGATTCTGAGTAGCAAGCTGGGAGCCCTGGAAGCAACATGGCAGAGTACCTCTTTGACAAGCTCACCCTGGGCAACAGTGATCATAGGAAATGAAGCTTGGACCGGCTTCCCTATAGACACAGAGTTGATAAACTAAAACGGTAACAATGACACTTTGCGAGTCCACATTCTTTTCTTTACACTATTGCATTTTGTTTTTATAAGAATCTCAAGAAGTAAAAAGGACAGGTGTCATCACCATGTCTTTACCAATACGAAAAAAGGAGGCCACGCAGGGACTGGTAAGGAGGTCTGGAATGCAGACATGAACGTGGATCTCTGATGCCACATTTCTGTTCTATTTTTCCTGTTAGCCCACAGGTGTATCAATGGGTTAAGCAAGACTGGGTGGGTTTACTGGGGATACAGCCAGATAGCCAGCCCCGGGAGGGAGGGAAATCCCCAACACTCTTAAAGACAACCCTGATCACTACATTCTCCCCTAATTACAGGTGTGCCTTCCAGCCCAGGGTGGGGATGGCCTCTAAACCTCAGCCAAAATGCTTCTCATATGAAATCAACCTTCAGAATTAGCAACAGAATGTAGAAGCGGTAGCAGGCCACCTCACAGGAAGGCAGCCCACACCTGCACACCTGACTTCCTCTGTTCAGGCTCTCTCTCCCACACAGGCAGCAAGATTTTGCCTGAGTTGGCACTGAATACCTATAAGACCTCAGAACTGGAAATCCCCAGAGAGAAGATGGCTTCACCCAGATGGCTTCACTGTCAGTGACTTCTCTCCAGACACAATAGGTAATGGGTGTGGCTGAAAAATACACATGTGCTGCCTCCAAATCCAGCTCATCTAGACAGAAAAACCTGGTGTTTTTCACATGCACAGGGTACAGTAATCTATATACCGAATCATTGCCTGTTGAGGTCTCTTTAATGGGATCTAAAGACACCCAGTCTGGCTCCGTCTTGGCCACTGGGCCCCTCTTTATCTCATCTTTTCCCTTCCTGTGATTCAGAGGGATTCCCCAGGATAATGCAGGGAAATCTACTTAGCCTGACATCCTCTTATTTTACCTGGGAAAAAGGATTTCCTCACCTGCAAGACTCAAAGAGAATTACACTCCAGGGCCTATTACAAGCCACTACTTGTAGTATCACATTTCCCAGCTTTTCTTCAGGAATCCCTGCCAGGGAAGTCAAGATGCAGCAGCAGCTCAATTGTTTCTCTCCTTGTTCTCCAGCAAGACAAAAGTAAATGTTCTAAATCCCCCCTTTTAGGTTAAAACACCCATTTAAATATGTGAGGCAGTGGTGGAAAGAAGTGAGAAACATTCAGATTAATGAAGTGGGCCCCGTTGAACTTTCCAATGTCTTGACTTTGTCCATCCATGTAAGTTTTCTCACTTTCCCACCCTCCATTGCCATAAACATCTCAAAGGGCTGAGCAAACTTCTTCTTCTTTTTTTCCTTGGGAAAATGGATTATTCTAATAAAACTTTATTTTTTCAAACACGGCCACAGAGGCAGGACCTCGTGTTTAACACACACAGAGACATGGATTTTTTAAAATATAAACCAAAGTTTACGAAATTTTTTTTCCACTACTTGTTTTTGTAATCCCATTAGCACAGGGACTTTGGCAGCAGGTGGGAGTGAAGGGCAGCTCAGGCTGCCACTGGGCAGTCACTGGGCATAGGAGGAGAGCACCAGCCTGGGAGTGGCTTCACTCACACATGCAGGAATACTCACCTACTGGTCAGCCACACCACACACACAACACAGATGCAGATGTCTACCCAGCATCAATCACAGCCCTGTAGTGATGTGCTCCACTCTGGGTAAGCCCAATATGTGAAAACCCAGAGTCTGTAACAACCAACCAAAGGCTCCCCTGAACACTGGAAGTCAGTCCTGCAGTCAGTGCTGGGTTGCCAGCACTGACTGCCAAGGGGGCTGTGGATCAGGCCTGGAGAGAGGCCCGGAGAGAGAGGCAGGATCTGATCAGCAGCCTCAGTGGCAGCTGTTGATCAGCTGTTGCCTCTCTCTCTCTGGGCTTCGCCAGCAGCTGTGCCTCTGTTTCTCTCGTGGGGGCTGTTGATCAGCCCGCCTCTCTGATCAGGCCTGGAGATAGGCCCAAAGATGCTGACTGGCATAGAAGCTGACCAATCAGAACCAAATCTGGGTGAACTGTGAGGAGCCAATGGCTGCCTAGGAGGCAGAGCTTTTGATGTTGACTGGCATAGAAACCAGCCAATCAGAACCAAATCTGGGTGAACTGCGAAGGCAGATCCTAAGGTAGGGGCTGAGGAGGGGTTTTAAGGGCAACAGCTGTTTGGTGTAAGGTGTAAGAAAGTGGTTCAATTTTTTTAATAATTGGTTTGGCAGTACAGTACATATGGCTGGCTATCAGTCCAGATATAGGGGTTATGTATTTTTGTCTGCCAAAAGCATCTCCTCCTACTAAAAAAGCCGCCCCCCCCCAATTTAAGCAATCCTTTCCTATATAATCTATCTATACTAATAAAAGGGTAATATGCTAACTAGACTGGGTCAACCAGCCATCTTCCAGATGTCCGACTTCCTTTCGGACAAAGCCATGGTGGTGGGGGCTGAGGCAGAGGCAGTTGGGGGCGAGATCAGGCTGGCAGGGGAGGGCAGTTGGGGGTGTGACCAGGCCAGCAGGGGAGGGCAGTTGGGGGCAAGATCAGGCCAGCAAGGGAAGGGCAGTTGGGGGTTACCAGGCCGGCAGGGGAGGGCAATTGGGGGCATTAGGCAGGCAGGCAGGTGAGTGGTTAGGAGCCAGTGGTCCTGGATTGTGAGAGAGATGTCCGACTACCAGTTTAGGCCTGAGGGGTCCCAGATTGGAGAGGGTGCAGGCCGGGTTGAGGAACACCCTCTAGTTAATAAATAATGGTATAAGAATATACTATTGTGTTTCTCTTACAACTATAAACCTACTTTTACCCTACCCTGCATATTCTTTTGTTGTTGTTGTTGTTGTTCCAGTCTTAAGGCTTTCTCATATTCCAATATAGCTTTTAGAGCTACATCAGTAAACCAGGAAGAAGAAAAAAATTGTTCCAGATTTGGCTATTAGAAACCCTTTTAATTGGCTTTTGTGTGCCTTTGACATACTCTCATCAGTGTGTGTGTGTGTGTGTGTGTGTGTGTGTGTGTGTGTGTGTGTGTTTGTGTGTAGCAGTTCCTGACTTTCTGGCACTACAAGATGCTCTAAGCTCATGATGCATTTCCTTTGCCTCAGCCACTTCTCTAGAGAGCCATAGTTCCTGTTATTGGATAAATGGTAATATTTAGAAACTAAGATCCTGGCAAACTAGTGAGTTTTTAACTGGACAAGTGCTCATAACATTCTATTACTTCTGGTCTTTCTTAAAAATATTGACTGGGCCCTGTTCCCATGGGAACCTTCATATGGAGCCGAGTTTCAGCTGCCACCTTAAGGCAATTAACTTTCTTCAATTCACCATAAGTACATGCCACTTAAGAAATATAGCTTAGGTGCCCAAATGTGCCCTTTAGTGATTTAAAGTACCTGCTGGGCTCTGCAGGTACTAACTTTTGTGTTGGTGTACCTAGATTTTTCTGTCTCAAGCATCATGGAAAGTGAAGGAGTCAATAACTTGGATAAGTCCTATCCCTTGGGTTGGTGTGCTCTTGTACCTCTGGGCCTCTGATGGTATTTGGGAGGTGAAACTTAGGTTCTTGGGCTCTCTGTTTCCTTGCTTATAAGTAAAAATAACAACTTACAGCTCAATCTACAGGTGTCTTTGTCAATGTCTTTCCCCCTTATTGGCCAAAGCATTCAGCTACTTTTACCTTTTTTTATCATTCCATATCATGATAACAAATTACCTTGATATTTTGTAGACTTTAAATGCAATACCAGGCAAGATATATAAGAAGTGACAGACCAAAAGTCTCAGATAAAACTAAGATGCTTGAATCATGCTTTTTACTGAATGATTTAGAACAGTGAGATTTGAGGAGAGGGAGAGGGAGAGGGGGAAGGACAGAGGGAGAGGGGGAGGTAGAGAGAGAGGGAGAGGGAGAGGGAGAATGGATATGCCATCAGGATGGAAGGACCATGCAGCCTAAATCCTGTGTCATGCAGTGTTCCCATGCCCATGTCCATTCTCTCCCTACTGTTTTAGTCTCCCCCACTTTGTATGGTTATCAGGACAAGTGATAAAGTTGGCTAGAGCCAATATACACATGCTCTGTCAGAGAGACCCAGGGACAAGTCCTAGTGTATAGGGCAACGGACATGTAGGACCAGATTTGGTGTCACCAATGGATAACTGTTCTAAGGTTGTAACAAGTGTCATCAATACGTAGTGTCTACTTGGTCCTTTTGTTCCTTCCTATTCAGAACACATATTCTGCCTACTTTATCCATCTCTAATATGTATCACAAGAATTATCTATACTTCATTTTGTCTATATTTGTTTTTCTTCTCTATTGCACAATATCCTTAAGTAAACAGCAAACAAACACTTCCTCATCATCTAATCTATTCTTCAGAAATAAATTGGCCAAGAGAGGTGGCATGAATCTTTTGCAGGGTATTGTTAGGTTGGATCCTGTCATGGCTCTGTTGACTGAAACCTTTGTGGCCCATCTCAATAATCATCTAGAAATCCTCTCAAGAGCATTTTCTTCAAGTACCTTGACTCCTTAGCCCCAAGTGCCTTGAGGAAATCACTCTCTTTGGTGCTCTGGAAAGGGAAGAAATGTAATCATCCGAAAAGGGGGACTCTCTGATCAGTTGCTCCACCTCTGTATTGGGTCTGATACAATAGATTAGGTCCAGGGGTCTCTTGAAGGGAGAAAGGTAGGGGCAGGAGATCAATTTCTTAAGCTAAGAGTTAATGGAAAGTTGAAGGTATGAATACATAGGGTGTAGACATAGAGACAGAGAGTTTTAAGAAGCCTTTGTAAGTTCATTGAATAGCTATTTATGAGAACAAAAAAAAATGGAGGCAGTATGGGACTGGTTAGGTGTAGTCCTGAAAATGCAATATTAAGCAGTCATTAAAATTAAGTTTGCTTACCAGACTTATTGTGGTTATTTTATCATAAGGAATATAAATGTTGAGTCACTATGTTGTACACCTGAAACTAATATATTATCTGTCAACTATACTTTAAAGAAATTTTATTTTTAAAATATGTTTTTATTGATTTCAGAGACAGGAAGGGAGAGGGAGAGATAGAAACATCGATGAGAGAGAAACATCGATTGGCTGCCTCCTGCATGCCCCCTACTGGGAATTGAGCTTGCAACCTGGGCATGTGCCCTGACTGGGAATTAAACTGTGACCTCCTGGTTCATAAGTAGGTATGTCAACGATACTTTAATAAAAATAATAAAATTAAGTGTTCTCAGGCAAGTACAGCCTTGCCCATTAGGAGAGTAGTCAAGAAATGGGATTCTGATTCTCATAGCCAGTTGGCCTGGAGGTCAAATCCTCGCCAGTATTACCTACAACAACCAAGGCTTAACTACAACAAGACTGCACACAAAGACCACAAGGGGGTGCACCAAGAAAGCATAAAAAATGCGAAGACAAAGAAATATGACAGAAATGGAGGATAAAGAGCTCAAAACCACACTTTTAAGGTCTTTCAATAAGTTTCTAGAAACTGCCGATAAACTTAATGAGATCTACAAGAAATCTAATGAGACCCTCGATGTTGTGATAAAGAACCAACTAGAAATTAAGCATACACTGACTGAAATAAAGAATATTATACAGACACCCAACAGCAGACCAGAGGAGCGCAAGAATCAAGTCAAAGATTCGAAATGCGAAGAAGCAAAAAACACCCAACCGGAAAAGCAAAATGAAAAAAGAATCCGAAAATACGAAGATAGTGTAAGGAGCCTCTGGGACAGCTTCAAGCGTACCAACATCAGAACTATAGGGGTGCCAGAAGATGAGAGAGAGCAAGATATTGAAAACCTATTTGAAGAAATAATGACAGAAAACTTCCCCCACCTGGTGAAAGAAATAGACTTACAGGTCCAGGAAGCGCAGAGAACCCCAAACAAAAGGAATCCAAAGAGGACCACACCAAGACACATCATAATTAAAATGCCAAGAGCAAAAGACAAAGAGAGAATCTTAAAAGCAGCAAGAGAAAGAAACCCAGTTACCTACAAGGGAATACCCATACGACTGTCAGCTGATTTCTCAACAGAAACTTTGCAGGCCAGAAGGGAATGGCAAGAAATATTCAAAGTGATGAATACCAAGAACCTACAACCAAGATTACTTTATCCAGCAAAGCTATCATTCAGAATGGAAGGTCAGATAAAGAGCTTCACAGATAAGGAAAAGCTAAAGGAGTTCATCACCACCAAACCAGTATTATATGAAATGCTGAAAGGTATCCTTTAAGAAGAGGAAGAAGAAGAAAAAGGTAAAGATACAAATTATGAACAACAAACATGCATCTATCAACAAGTGAATCTAAGAATCAAGTGAATAAATAATCTGGTGATCATAATAGAATCAGGGACATAGAAAGGGAATGGACTGACTATTCTTGGCAGGGGAAAGGGGTGTGGGAGATGCGGGAAGAGACTGGACAAAAACTGTGCACCCATGGATGAGGACAGTGGGTGGGGAGTGAGGGCGGGAACTGGGAGGAGGGGAGTTTAGGGGGGGAAAAAGAGGAACAAATGTAATAATCTGAACAATAAAGATTTAATTAAAAAAAAAAAGAAATGGCTCAAGGCCAGTAGATCCAAGGACCAAAGAAAAGCAAAAAACCCCATCCCTATTTTTAGAAAGGGGAATGACCAGGTGTCCTTCTGGTGAAGACAACTGTGTGCTTCACAACCAGGCATTTAAACCACCTTCCCTCACAATTTGTTCTGAAAGAATCTTTTCTTCACAAAGAATTTCCTCTGATCAGAAAGAACCACCACTATTTTATCTGGAGGTTACCAATACGGACTGACTGGAAAAGAACCTACTGGAAAAGGCGATAAAGAAAACTAGAAGTCTGAAGTGTTTGGGATCGGAGTGAAGGAAAGAATAGTCTATTGATAAAAAAAAAAATCATGATCTCCATTACTGTCTGAGAGATGGTGAGCTTTCAGCTGAACCCTGAGAGAAGAAGAGCTAGCTCGACAAATGTGAAGGGGAAAACAACATGAGATAGACGCCCAGATCATGGCCTGCAGGAACCAAGGATAAAGGCAAGAGAGGGAGTTCATCTGGCATTAAGGACAAAAGGTGTGTAACTCAAGGTGAAATGATAAAAGATGAAGTTTGGGAGACAGCTTAAGACCAAACATGGAGTTTTTATGTTTAAGTAAAAGGCATTTGGAGGAAACAGCAGCTTTGGGTCTTCACTTCAGGAGAGGGTTGATAAATCCCTTCCTGGAGAGATCCTGGGATGCTGAGGGTGCCCAGTGATGGATACTTGGGATGAATATTAAAACGGAAACCAATGACCTTGTGTTTGAAGAGGCAGAGAAAGCATTCTCTCTAATCAGCTAGTGCAGTGGTCAGCAAACTCATTTGTCAACAGAGCCAAATATCAATAGTACAACGATTGAAATTTCTTTTGAGAGCCAAATTTTTTAAACTTAAACTATATAGGTAGGTACATTGTTATTAACTTAATTAGGGTACTCCTAAGGCTTAGGAAGAGCCACACTCAAGGGGCCAAAGAGCCGAATGTGGCTTGTGAGCCGCAGTTTGCCGACCACGGGGCTAGTGGCTTCAAAAAGTTCTGTATAAGGTCTCACTGTCCTTTTCCTTTTCATACTAGAGTTTGACTATTGTTGCAATTGGCTGCTTTAGAAGCGTGTGAGTCCAGATGTCAGAATGTCAGAAGCCCCTGGTGGTGCCGGCCCAAGTATTTTAGAGCAACATCAAAGAGATGCAGGGTTGTACCTTTCCTCTCAGAGAAAGAACTCAGCTCTGGTACTTTTTGCCTCTCTTTAGAAACCTTCACTGTTTTTGTCAGATAATTGGAAGAAGGAAGTTTATCAACAACCCCTTAAGTTTAAAAGATGCGAATGTACCTTAACCAACCAATCATTCCTGGGGAATGCACATGTATCACGACAGAACCAAGGAACAATGGTGAGGTTGTATGGTGTAGCATTTAGTCACCTGACTCACCTAACAAAATATGACCACTCTCCCCAGACCTCCATGTATTCATAGGAAGATCTGAAGAGGGGTCTTTTGGAAATTCCCCAACCTCCAAAACTGATAGCCTCACCATCACTGTCTTCCTTGAATCCACGAGGTCTAATTTGAAGTTGCCTTTTATCTCTGCTTATGTTTGTCACTATAAGAACAAGTCCTCTGCCCCAGTTTCCTGGGACACGCCTCATCCTTCACACTCTAATCCTCATAAGGCTGTCTGTGAACTTCCCTTTTTCTGTCCCCTTTCTGTTGACCTTCCCCAACTTTTTAATTTCTTCCTCTGTGCTATTTGGAATTCATTATCAGCACCATCTCCTATGTTCTCAAACTCTTACCTGAACACTCCCTTTACCTTCTTGCTCTCACTGCAATCTGAAATTCCTCTAAAGGCACTACTTTCCCTGTAGTGGTCCTCTTCCCTTCATGCCAAATGAATTCCTTCTCTTGCCTTTGTCCTTGGTTCCCACAGGCCCTGATCTGGGCATCTATCTCATCTATCTCATGTTGTTTTCCCTCCACATCTGTCGAGCGAGCTCTTCCCCTTCTCTTAAGGCACTACTTCCCCTGCAGGCCTCTCGAGTCATCCTTATGCACCCCTCCCCCTCCCCACACACACACACATACATTACCACTGGGGTGAAGGTAAAGCAGGTGTCCTCTTTCCTTGTCGATACTTCCAGGCCATTCTTTCTCCTGTCCCTCATCCCTTAAATCTTCCAGTCTAAAAAGTAATGCTACCATATTATGCTCCCCTCTATCCCTTCTTGTTTCGGTTGTCTAGGGACCTCCACCCCACATTTCTTGACTATTTTAGCTCCTGGCTGATGGCAATCTTCTCCAATATTAGTCCTGTTCTAATTCTTGGTCATTTCAATATCCACATAGATGATCCCTCCACAACTTGACCTCTTATTTTTTTGCTTCTTCTCCTCCCATGATCTTGTCCTCTAATATATTCAGCCACTCATTGCTATAGTCATATCATAGACTTGGTCATCTGTGATAAAAATTCTCTCTCTGTAATCTCTAATTCATGTATCAGACTCTTTGACCACAATCTCCTCTTTTTCTAGTTCATTCTCTCTAGTGTCTTGATGACAAAAACCTTTTACAGTAACTCCTCTGGGAAATCTAATCACTTGGTCCAACAACATTTTCACTGCATCTCAACTCTTTGATCTCAGGTTCAATCCCATGGTAAATGATGATAATCATTTTCTTGTATACATTTCCACCTGACCTGACCCTCTTGTTATACTTGGGAAAAACAACCTAACCAAATCATTTCTCCCCTATACTAGACCTATACCCATTCAGTTATATGTGGCTACAGAAAACCTCAACCATACTAAGTGCACTTAAACATAATGAGTATAACTTTTAAGTGGGCCCTTAGTACTTCCAACAATCATACAATCTTTCCCTATTCTTTCTCTCCTACTCTTCTTGTCCATCATTCATATACTAGAGGCCTGATGCATGAAATTCATACAAAAGTAGGCCCTCGCAGCCCCAGCTGCCTTGGCCCTTGCAGCCACGGCTGACGCGCAGCCCAGTGGCCCCGCCCCCTGCCCACTGGTCATTCTGGAAGGTTGTCTGGAAAGTTGTTCTGGAAGGACATTCCGCTGTCTGGTCTAATTAGTATATTAGCTCTTTCTTATATAGGATTCTCCTCTCTAATATCTGTAAGCTTTTGCTACATAGCAAGCCATCCCAATATATATTTGGCTTAAAGCAGTAAATATTTTATTTGCTTACTAGAGGCCCGGTGCATGAAAATTCATGCACTGGGGGTGGGGAGTGGGGGGTCCCTCAGCCAGGCCTGCCCCCTCTCACAGTCTGGGAGACCTCAGGGGATGTCCTACTGATGGCCTAGGCCCACTCCCCATGGGGAGTAGGCCTAAGCTGCTGTCTGGCCTCCCTCTGCAGGAAGGCAACTGGGCTGATCAGCCACCGGAGCTCACGGCTGCCTGAGCCCACAGCTGCCATAAGCCCATGGCTGCCATGAGCCCCAGGCCTCGCAGCCACTGTGGCTTTGTATGGATGGACGTCTGGAAGACGTCCACCCTAATTAGCATATTATTCTTTTATTAGTACAGATGATTTTGTGGATCAGCAATTTGGATCAGGATCAGTTGGGTAGTTATGGACTCAGTGTCACTCATGTAACTGTGGTCATTTGGTGACTCAAATGCGGGCTGGTTGGTCTAAAACGGCAGTTGAAGAAAGGGCATGACTTAAAAAAAAGGTGACATGAGAGGTAGGCGAATTCTAGGCAAGAGCCATAATGTGAAGTATTTTCAGGAACAAGTTGTAGAGCAATTTGAATGGTATAGTGGAGCCATATGTTACAATATAATATAGTCGGAATATGGTAAATGAATAGGAAGTGTCATGTTTGGAATTATCATAAAGCACGATCAAGCCCCAGGTCCACCAGATGTCCAAAAGAATACATGAAACCGGACTAGTTTGACAATATGATGAGCTTTCCTTATGCATTTTGGTTCTTACATTTACTCCTCTTACTAAATTACATATTATTTTCTTCATTCTAAATTCTGTATAGGTTTAAGAAATTAAAAGTGTTGTGCCAATAGATTTTTTTTCTGATTTTAATAGTTTCATCAAGAGCATAATTCTGGCTTGTTGGATTTTTGCTCTGCTATTATGTTTCTATCACACCGTTTCCTCTGGTTATTTATACCTCATCTATAGCATTCAGACATTAAAACAAAAGCTTTTGAAACTTATGTGAGAAGTTTAAAGGAAGAGCTCCCTATATATTGTAAAAACAGACAAGGTCACTGCTTAGTCAACCTTTCTTACAAAAGAGTTTAGTGATAACAGCTAAATTAGAGCTCTGATCAACCACAACTCATGATGGGCTCTGTTGATGGGTGCCCTTGGTAGACCTGAAAGTGATGTCCTAAGAAATTATTATACTGCTGTTCCATAAGCCAAAATTGTATCCAAAGATGTAGCCTCTTGATCAGTCCACATGTTTGACTTCTTACTCTCAGTCATGATCTCCAGTGTATCTATCATACTCCTAGCGTGTATGTGGTTATTCCAGTGTAGGTTTAGATACACAAAGTCCTTCATTATTGAGGCCCATACAACCTTAGAAAGATATACTCAAGCATACAAACCAATGAATACTTATTTAAAAGCTATATGGAGAAATTTAGGACTACATACGATTTATTCATTCATTCATTCATTCAATATTATTTATGAGGACTTTATTTTGGTCAAGTACTGTGCTAGATGCTAGGTCTTCTACCCTCAAGATGTTCATGCTTTAGTTGGAGAGACCAACATTCCAATTATTATGTAAGTGCTATAATCAAATTAATTACACACAGATAACTGAAATGTTATTTTGACTTGGAAGTGGTGGGTGTTTTGGAAGCTTCCTGGGGTGTGATAATACCTGAAAGAAATTTTGAAGACTGAATAAGAGATGTTGATAAGAAGGAACAGGGGAATATACTGCAGGTAGAGAGAGTGTTGTGGGCCACAATGGACCTTCCCATGTTCAGAGTTAAAGTGGGGGAGGAGAGGGCAGATAGTAAGAGGAGAGGAAAGATGCTGGAAAAGAAGCAGGACAGATCAGAGAAAACCTAACTGTTCAACTACGAAGTTTTAATCATGTGTAAAAAGCAATGGGATGTCACTGCTGAAGTTATTCACTGAGTGATCAGATTTTCCCTTCAGAGCACAGACAAAAGTGGAAGATAAATTAAGCATCTAAGCCCTGGCCGGTTTGGCTCAGTGGATAGAGTGTCGGCCTGCGGACTGAAGGGTCCCGGGTTCGATTCTGGTCAAGGGTGTGTACCTTGGTTGCGGGCACATCCCCAGTGGGGAGTGTGCAGGGGGCAGCTGATCGATGTTACTCTCTCATCGATGTTTCTAACTCTCTATCCCTCTCCCTTCCTCTCTGTAAAAAAAAATCAATAAAATATTTTAAAAAAATTAAGCATCTAAGCATGGCTGAGTGTGGAGTTCTGGGATCTATTAGGGGACTGTTGAACAGAAATGGTGAAGTCTCAACTAAGAGAAAAGCAGTAAAGAGGAGAGGAAGGAGTAATATTGAGAGCTGTTGAAAACCAGAAACTATAGTTCTTGGTGACCAGGTGGGCAGTAAAGGAAAGAAAAGGATTTTAAAGATAATGTTTAGATTTTTTAGCTTTGGACATTTGGGAATAGGGTGACATCATCATCAGAGAACAGGAAACACAAGAGGAAGAATGGGGACCTTGGGAGAAAGTAGGGACTCTTCTCAAGTTCAAGATGTCATGGGACATCTAGGTGAATCTGAAAATGGAATGAAATATGGCAATTATATATTTAGACCCCATAGAATTAAAGGTGTGGGGTAAACTTTTCCACCCCTAATTCCCTTCTGCCTATGTATATCCTCGCTCCTTTATTACAAAAAAAAAGGCCTCCATCTGAATGAGAGGAGAATAAAGAGAGAAGGCCTCATTGATTGTGTAGAAGGTGGGTGTGCACTGGAGGAAAGACAGGGATCTTAATAGACAGAGGGGAGAAGAAAAGGCAGTTCAGGGAGGGAACACAGCACCAACAAAGCTAGAACCCTAGTACCAAGCAATTCAGAGCATGGGGTTTAAGATGTAAAGAAGAGGAAAATGAGCCTGCCCAAGAGGCGCTGTATGGAAATCCAGGATGGCACTGGATTTCCTAATGAATGTATTCTCTGGATGGATGCTAGAGAGTGTAGACTTCAAAGAATCAGCAGGAAGAAGCCACAGTAGGAGTTTGAGCATAGGAAGAACATTATAAGAATGAGTTGCTTCTGGATTTCGGTAATATGTTCTGGAAAAAGCATCCAGGAGAAAAGGCATATATAATAGGAAGCAAAGAGATCTGCTCAAGAGGTGACTGGGGTCTTCCAGAACCTCTAGCTGCTTTGTAAGGGGGAGAAGAACTTCCTGGGGTTCTACTGGCACAACTCTTTCCTGTCAGGAATACGGACGGCAACACCTGAGGGACTGGGATTGAAGAAAGTCACACTACACACTCTTTCAAAGAGGTCCAAGCTATAGCCCTCTTGAAGAAGCAAGAAGAGCTCCATGAGTATTTTTTTTTCTTTTAGGGACATACAGAAGCAAATAAAAATAAATCTTGTGGTAATGACTATTTTTACTCAATTACACATGCATTACTAAGTGTCACAAATCCCTGAGGTAGAAGGTGTGATTTTCTGAATCTGCTGCTGTGTTGAGATGAGAGAAATTGCTCAGTGTTGATAACACTGTTGGATGTTGCTAATGTAATTACAGTTTCTCAGACTGGTCTCAAAAATTAAGGTTCATCTATTTTCTATTTTCCGTTCCCTTTGGGGAAAATAATAATAATGTATAAGCTTGCTTGATTTGGCTTTACCCCCAGTTTTCATGACATTTTTATTGTGTCTTATAGCACATGGATTGATTTTTTTCAACTTGTCTTTGAAAATGTTATTTACACAAGGAGATTGAATGGGCTTAATTTGTTTAGTCTCCCAAAGTGATGCTTCTAAGTGGGTCATGATAATCTAGTAAATATATTATGTGAATAGAGGTGGTATGAATAACTGAAAAACTTATTCATAGCGTGCAGAGAACAAAAATGGATAAAAGGAAGTTGGCTAACAAATAGGACTGAAATGTTAGAAGAAAGATGGACCTAAGGTGTTCATATTAGTTGTCCCATTAAAACACAATGAAAATTTAGAGAATTTCTATGTATCATTAGGGCTTCACTGTTGCTGTTGTGGTAGTTAAGTAGATACAGAAGTGGCCCAACATAACTAATGTAAAGTTCTCCTCCTTGCTTCTTTGGGCATCATAGACTGTTGATCTTTCTTTAAAATATATTTTATTGATATTTTACAGAGAGGAAGGGAGAGGGATAGAGAGTTAGAAACATCAATGAGAGAGAAACATCGATCAGCTGCCTCCTGCACGCTCACCACTGAGGATGTGCCCGCAACCCAGGTACATGCCCTTGACCGGACTCGAACCCGGGACCCTTCATTCTGCAGGTCGACGCTCTATCCACTGAGCCACACCGGTTAGGGCTATACTGTTGATCTAAACTGAATTTCTGCTTCAGAGAATTGTAAAGTACCATCATAAAATTTCAAATGTTTCCCATTTCTTGTCCTTTATCAGGGTCTCTAACATAGCTTCCACATTTAGTCCATTGTTAAAACAACTTTAAACTTCCTAACTCATTATTATTGTGTGTTGCAACTGCTGATAACCATAAATTAAGTAAATTTTAAAATACTTTGTAAAGGAAATGTCAATGATCAGAGAAACAACTGTCTTAAATGACAGCTTTAAGCATGTAAAATTCATGGATAGACGGAAAGGCTATAAGCACGTACGATGTATTCAGCATCGACAGAGTGCTATCATTTATAATATCACATGGAAACCTATCACTTACATTTCAATCAGGCCATAGAAGAGCATAACCAGAATGGCTAAGTCAAGAAAAAGTGGCAACTATGTGGCCTTAAGCATGGGAGCTCCCCCCCTACCCCCCCGCCATCAGACCACCTTTGGCTACCAACATTGGGAAACATGGGAAAGAGGAACTTTAGGAAAGGTCTTGCTCAGATCTTCTATTTTAGGGAAAAACTACCAGTTAACATAAGTAATGTTTTCCAATTATGCACTGCCCAGGGAGGTGAGGCAGTATTGACTTTGGAATCAGATTTCCTGGGTTCAGATCAGATCCACTTGCTGTAAGATGGCTGATCTTGGACAAATTAATAAACCTCTGTGTGCCTCGGTATCCTTATTTGTAAAATGGGAATAATAATGGTCTCATCTCACAGGGTTGTTGTATATATAAAACATTTTAAGTGCAGAGAGCAGAGTAAGAACTCAATAAAGGTTATAAATGATGATAAAAACAACATCACACTGTCCAGAGCTCTATGTTGGGAACAGGTTCAGAGGACTGCATCAAGCTCTGGATGCTCAGTTTTTAGAGGCTTTGACAAATGGATCAGCCTGGAACGTTGAAGAGCATGAAAAACCACATCAGAAACTGTTAAAGGGACAGGAATTTCAGCCTGTGGAAAAGGGTAACCCAGAAGCTGTTCAGAAACATCAAAGAGCTGGCACAAGCAAGAAGAACTGACTTGTTTAGGAAGTCACTGGAAGTAGCAAGTGAAGGTTATGTATAATTTTGCACAAAAGAAGACATCTGGCAATGAAATGAGTTGCTTCTCAAAATAGCAAGTACCCGTTACTAAAAGTATTTATACAAAGTTTGCACAATCCACTTAAGTGAATTATTAAGATAAGATTCCATCTTTGTATGGGAAACTTGAATAATAATTTCAGGATATTAGAGACTAAGAACTCTTTTTATTGTGTTTTAATTTAATTTTAATATTACTAATAAGTTTTCAGATGCTGCCTCTTCCTCCACAGCCTTCTTGGGGTGTGTGCTATTGCTGAAAGATGTAGATACAGCCAGCATTCTCTGTGCCAACATTACCAAAATATTTTCACCAAGAGGTTAATTAGAACTATTTGTGTAATTTGATAGGATTTTGAAATTCTAATGCTTAACATCTTCCAACATTTTATGTTGGCCTTATGTTAACTGGAAAGTAGGTACCATTTTATAGAAACAACAATTTCATAAAGACTAAAATTCCCTTGAGTAGGAGACATTTGCAGTCTGTTTACATTATTTTATCTCATTTGATCCCTTAGCAAGTAATATTATTTCCATTTTACAGATGAGGTTCTGCTGGTTTAGTGGCAACGTGTGTACCTGAGCACACACCTTCTAACTCTCAATCCATGCTCCTTCCATTTGCCCTCACTCACTGCTTCAATCTCTTTAGTCCACATACATCTGAAGACCAAAGACAGGGACACAAAGTCTTGTCAATTAAACTCAGTCATGAAAGACAAAAGGCAACCAGCTAAATGCTCTGCCAAAAGTAAACTTCAAAAGGAAATATGGAGCTTGAAATTCAATTAGAGAAAACTGTGGAGAGATTTTTAAAAATAAAACCGGTAGGGATTAATTTAAGGAAATAAAATTAGTTAATCAAAAGGGCCAAGGTTTAGATACATTGGAGTTGAAAAAACAAAGATAGCTCAGCTGCGGTGGCTCAGTGGTTGAGCCTCAACCAATGAACCAGGAGGTCACAGTTCAATTCCTGAGCAGGGCACATGCCCAGATTATGGGCTTGATCACCAGTAGGCGACTTGTAGGAGGCAACTGATCAATGATTCTCTCTCATCATTGATGTTTCTGCCTTGCTCTCCTTCTCCCTTCTTCTCTGAAATCAATAAAAATATATTTAAAAAAAATAAAAAAATGTCTAGGATCTGGGAAACTAAGAGAGCATGGAGAACTAGGAAAGGAAGCGGATAAAATGAATGAACGTGGTGAAGGAAAAGTGAGAACCATCAAGAACAATACTAATATAGCTTGGAGCACCAAATGGAACAGTAGGAGGATCAAGACAGGAACAAGGAGAGGTCAATAAAAGAATATCCCCAAATGGAAAATCACTATGAAACAAAAATAAAAAGGCAGTCACGGGGAGCAAGATCTGAATGAAGAAAAACAGATTGTTTTTGCATGTTGTTTTCTACAGGGGTAAAATTCTATTTGGCTTTATTTGGGCTGATTTTCTTTCCACTATGCCTCCCTCTGAGCTCTCCAAAAGGGAAATGCTGAGGGTGTGAAGGGGATGAAAAGTCAAACTACATATTTTTAATGTGCTTCCAAATGCCACTGGGAAAACTACTACAGCCCACTTGGTGTGTAACATATTTTAACACTGTTAAACTGTGATAGTCATGATGATAGCACTAGTTGGTATTGGTAGGGGGAGGACCATGAGTCAGATTTGAAAACAAATATTGTCAGTTTTCTGCTCATATATTTGATCTTCAACAGCATTATGAGTCGGTATTTAAAACTATGTCATTTCTTAAATTGACGCACTGAAACAGAACTTCTAGACCATCAGATAAAAAGGAATTATTCTATACGTGAGAATGAGAAGAACAGTGCTTTTGGACCTGCTTCAGAGTATCATCCAAATACAGACTGCCATAGACATCTATCGAAGCCCTAAATCAGGCAACTTGATTGGCCCTTCGCCACCCCATCAAATACTTGCTCTAGAAGCAGCTTCTCCCTAAGGAGCAATGTCCTCAAGAATGTTCAGAACAAAATGACTTCTCTCCATCATTGACATCAAGAATTTTCTCCACAGAGAAAGGTTGAGTGAAGATATAAAATAGATAGAGGAGGGAGAAGGGAGTGAAAGGAATATGAGAGAAGCTGCTATATGACTAAAAAATGTTACCAGCTATGGTAACATTAAATTCTTGAGAGCCTCAGTGTTCTTATCTGTTAAATAGGGATAACCATAGTTAATTCAGGGTTGTAGCAAGAATTAAATGGCATAACATATGCAAAGCACTGAATGCAATGTCTAGTGTTATATATAGTAAGTGCTCAAAAAATGAAAATATTATGATTACTACCATTTCTCTACTTCTACTTTTGCCTTGATTCATTCTTTACTTCATTCAACAAATGTTTGTTGGCTACCTACCATATGCCAGCTACTGGGCTGGGGCTGGGAGTATAGATCTGTATAAATCAGACATATCTCTGCCCCTGTGGACTTTACAGTATAGTAGAAAAGACATAATATGAAAATTAACTGTTAAATTGTTTGACATCTACACTAATAAAAGAGAAAAATGGTAATTGGCTTACGGCGATACCCTTTTCATTGGCTAATCAGGGCTATATGCAAATTAACTGCCAACTAAGATTGGCAGTTAACTGCCAACAAGATGGCGGTTAATTTGCATATGTAGGCACAATGCAGGGAGGCGAAAGGGAAAGCAGGAAGAAGCCCCCTGCCACTGACAGTGATCGGAAACCCAGGGGAGAGCTAAGAGCTGGGGGGCAGGGCAAAGGCGGCCCTGGGGCCGCCTTTGCCCTGACCCCCAGCCATAATCGGAGAATCAGGTGCCTTTTCCGCCCTGGCCAGTGATAGCAGGAAGTAGGGGTGGAGCCAGCGATGGGAGCTGGGCACGGTCGAAGCTGGCAGTCCCGGGAGCTAGGGGTCCCTTGCCTGGGCCTAAAGCGAAGCCCACGATCGTGGGGGCACTGCAGCTGCGGGTCCCCGCTGCCCGGGCCGGACGCCTCAGCCAGAGGCGTTAGGCCTGGGCAGGGGCGGAGCCTGCAACCTTGGGGAGCTAGGGGTCCCCTGCCCAGGCCTGACACCTCTGCCGGAGGCCTCAGGCCTGGTCAAGGGGCCGATCCGGTGATTGGTGATTGGAGGGTGATGAGGGTCAACTCCTCTGGCTGAGGCATCAGGCCTGGGTGGGGGCCAGAGCCAGTGATCGGGGGGAGATGGGGGTCCCCTGTCCAAGCCTGACACCTCTGGCAGAGGCGTCAGGCCTGGGCAAGGGGCAGAGCCAGCAATCGGAGGGGTCTGGGGGTCCCCTGCCCAGGCCTGACGCCTGGGCCAGAGGCATCAGGCCTGGGCTGGGGGCAGAACCAGTGATTGGGGCAAGGGGCTGATCCTGCGATTGGAAGGTGATGGGGGTCAACGCCTGAGGGCTCCCAGTATGTGAGAGGGGGCAGGCTGGGCTGAGGGACACTCCCCCCCACACACCCAGTGCACGAATTTCGTGCACTGGGCCCCTAGTCTATATATAAAACCCTAATATACAAATAGACTGAAAAACAGTTGCTATTACGTGTGCTGACCACCAGGGGACGTGGGTGGAACATGGAGGGCATCAGCAGCAGGCGGCAGAGCACAGAACATAGAGGGCATTGGTCACTATGGGATGGTGGAGCAGGTGAGTGGGGGCGCCAGACCAAGGCGGGGCACCAGTTGCTGTCATCAGGGCGAGCCTCTAGTGGTTGCTGAAAATTCTTTGCTCACACGTGCCGCAGTCCCACTGGGTGCTCGCACCTACTGCCAGTGCCAGCCCCACTCACACCTGCTGCCAGCGCCCGGTGCCGGCCCTGATCACTCGGTGCTGTCAGTGGGTGGGAGTGGCAGCTGCCAGCCCTGATTGCCCCTGAGGGCTTCTCCACCTCCCCCTGCTCCTGAGAGGCAATTCAGGCTGGCAGCTGCCACTAGCACCTGCTGATGGCGCCAGTCCCAATCGTTCCATGCCATCAGCACATGGGAGTGGCAGTGCTGGGAGTGGGGCTGCCAGCAGATAGGGGACCAGGGGACATGGTGGGAGGGGCCAGGTGGGAGCATGGAGGATGGGCTGAGACCCGCCCTGTGCCCACCACAGCCTCGCAGCCCATAGTTCCCTTCAAGGTGTATGAATTCATGCACTTGGACCCTAGTCTGTGATAAATGCTATGAAAGAGAAGTACCAAATACTCCGAGAGTGTATAACAAGGAACCTGATCTAATCTAGGGCTTCTTTAAGAAGTTTTGCCCTAGCTGGTTTGGCTCAGTGGATAGAGTTGGCCTGCGGACCAAAGGGTCCTGGGTTCGATTCTGGTCAAGGGGCACATGCGGGGTTGCAGGCTCAATCCCCAGTAAGGGGCGTGCAGGAGGCAGCCAATCAATGAGTAGTGTCCCAGTGCATGGATTCGTGCACATTGAAAGGAAATTAATTAGAAGATTTTAATATCGCTATTCACCCTTTCTCTATAATAGAAGCATCAACCAAATTCATAATCAACAATGACAGATCAAAACACACATGTGCGATTGGTGCCAACGAGAGCTTTATATGTATTGTGCCTGCTTTTTGATGTAGCTAAACTTTTCCCAGCCCAGTGAAGCACCACGACTTCTCTTTCAGATAATTGTCAGCAACACAGCAGTAAATATTAACACGAAGCAGATTATTACTGTAGATCACGCAGGGAGAACAAAAGGTAAAATATTTAACTGCAGCAGTGTTTGACTATATTCTACACAGCAAGAAAACCTGAAGTCATTTTCAAGTTCCACCATTTCTTACTTCTTTTCAGTTGGGTCAAGTTTCTAAACTTTCTAAATCTCCATTTTTTGGCTAATGAAAAAAAAAAAAAAAAGGATTCCACTGAGTCTCCTATCTACCTAATCCAGGACTTCTGTGAGGATCAAATGAGATGAGGCATATGAAAATGTTTCACAAACATTTGGTTAAACTGTAAAATGTTTGCACCTGGCTATAAAGCAAGTCAGATGCCTGGGCTGAAGAAACTACAAGGAGGCTAGTTGCTAAGGAGAGGAAGCTGGGCGTTACTACGTGATGTCATTACCCATCACCCACAGCTACCTTTTCAGGACTGGGCTGGGCTGTGGACCACATTCCCCCATGAGGTCTTGGCAGTGCTGGCTGCAATTTGGTGGGGAGTTGCTCCAGGGTGGTGGTGGGGCCTATGTCCCATTTGGGGGAAGCTGAGTGTTGGTTTGTCTGTGCCAGGTCTGTGGTGCTATTTATGTTTAAATGGCCAGTGTGTATCATGACAACTCCTGAGTTGCACATCTCTCCCCTGGTGGTCAGTGTGCATCATAGCTACTAGTCTGACGAATGGACACTTAGCCTTTTATATATATACAAGAGGCCCGGTGCAAAAAAATTTGTGCACTCAGGGGGGGAGGGGGGATCCCTCAGCCCAGCCTGTGCCCTCTCGCAGTCTGGGACCCCTCGGGAGATAACGACCTGCTGGCTTAGGCCTGCTCCCGGGTGGCAGAGGGCAGGCCCAATCCCTAGGTGCAGCCCCTGGTAGGGCTCAGAGCAGGGCCGATTGGGGAGTTAGGGCGCTGCCCCCTGTCATGCACAGAGCAGGGTGGATCCGGAGGTTGCGATGCCACCCTCAGTCACGCTCAGGGTAGGGCCGATTGGGGGGTTGGGGCACCGCCCCCTGTCACACTCAAGGCAGGGTCGATGGGGAGGTTGCGGCGCCACCCACTGTCACGCACAGAGTAGGGCCCATCAGGGGGGTTGGGGCTCCGTACCTTGTCACGCACAGAGCAGGGCGCATCAGGGGGTTGGGGAGCTCCCCCCTGTCACTCACAGAGTAGGGGCCGATAGGGGAGTTGGGGCACCGCCCCCTGTCACACACAGAGTAGGGCGGACTAGGGGGTTGGGGCGCCGCACCCTGTCACACACAGAGCCGCAGGGCAATCAGGGGGTTTGGGCGCTGCCCCCTGTCACGCTGATCCCGGTGCCAGGAGGCATATTACCCTTTTACTATATAGAGGCCTGGTGCACGGGTGGGGGGCAGCTGGTTTGCCCTGAAGGGTGTCCTGGATCAGGGTGGGGGTCCCCACTGGGGTGCCTGGCCAGCCTGGGTGAGGGGATGATGGCTGTTTGCAGCTGGTCACACACCCTTCAGGGTGGGGGTCCCCACTGGGGTGCCTGGCCAGTCTGGGTTAGGGGCTGAGGGCTGTTTTTAGGCTGGTGGGTGACTAAAGCTCCCAACCGCTCCTTTTTTTCTTTTTTCTTTTTTTTTTTTTTTTTATTCTGGGACAGCTTTAGCTCTGAGGCTTGGCTCCAGGTCTTAGGCCTCCACTGCTGAAAGCAGGTTTCTGGCCTTTGTTTACCTTCTGTATTTGAAACAATGTTGCAATCCTGCTGGCTGAAGCCCGGTGGACTAAAGCAGGTTTCTGGGGTTTTGTTTAGCTTCTATATTTGTAACATAGTTGCTTAGAGTTGCAGTTCAGAGGCCGGCAGCGGCAGGCAGGGAACATTGGAGTCCTCCGTCACTGAAGCAAGCAAGCTTCATGTTCACTTCCAACTGCCTGGCTGCTGGCCGCCATCTTGGCTGGCAGTTAATTTGCATATTGTTCTGATTAGCCAATGGGAAGGGTAGCGGTTGTATGCTAATTACCATGTTTCTCTTTTATTAGATAGGACTAGAGGCCCGGGGCACGAAATTCGTGCACAGGGGGTGGGGTGGGGGTCTCTCAGTCCGGCCTGCACCCTCTCCAATCCAGGACCCAATTTCAGAGGGATCGGGCCTAAGCCAGCAGTCAGACATCCCTCTCGCAATCCGGGACCGCTGGCTCCTAACTGCTCACCTGCCTGCTTGCCTGATTGCCCCTAACCCCTCTGCCTGTCTGCCTGTCTGCCTGATTGCCCCTAACCGCCTCTGCCTGCTTGCCTGATTGCCCCTAACCGTGCCTGCCTGCCTGCTTGCCCCTAACCACCTCTGCCTGCCTACTTGATCGCCCCTAACTGCCTCTGCCTTGGCTTCTGCCACTGTGACTTTGTCCAGAAGGAGGACTGAATGACCAGAAGATGTCCAGTCTATCCAGTCTAATTAGTATATTCCCCTTTTATTAGTATGGACTAGTGGCCCAGTGCATGAAATTCATGCACATTAAAAAGGAATAAATTAGAGGAAATATTTTAATATTGCTATTTGCCCTTTCTCTATAATAGAAGTGTCAGAGATGAAAGAAATTTAGTAAAATGTATATAAAAATCTTCCTCCTGTCAGAGTGTGGGGCACAATATGGGACCCAGAGTCAAGTCCCCATCCACCCGCGTGCTCCTCGAAATCCCACGAGACCCAGACCCGGCCAGCCCTGCTCCCATTGGGAGAGATCCAGACCCGGCTGGCCCTACCCCCATCAAGCCCCAACAGGCAGAGGGCTCAGCCTCAGGTCCCCCAGCCCAGCGCCAGGCAGGGGGCACAGCCTCAGGTCCCCTGGCTCAGTGCCGGGCGGAAGGCGCAGCATCAGGTCCCCTGTCAAGCACCACCGGGTGTTGGCACAGCCTCAGGTTCCCCATCAAGCCCTGCTGGGTGGTGGCACAGCCTCAGGCCTCTGTCAGCCCCGCTGGGTGGGAGGCACTGCCTCAGGTCCCCTGTCAAGCCCCACTGGGCTGGGTGTGCAGCTTCAGATCTTCCAGCACATGCTCAGTTCCTCCAGCCTGAGGTCCCCCGGCCCAGACTGGTTTGGAGGAGCATGCCTTGAGGTCCCCTGTCAAGCTACACCAGGTGAGGGATGCAGCCTGAGGTCCCCCAGCCTGGCCCCAGGGCAGGGGGCATGGCCTGAGGTAAAGCCCACTGGGCAGGAGGTGTGGCCTGAGGTCCCCCATCAAGCCCCGCCAGGCAGGGAGCATGGCCTGAGGTCCCCCATCAAGCCCCGCCAGGTGGGGGCCCTGGCCTGAGGTCCCCCGTCAAGCCCCGCCGGACAGGGGGTGCAGCCTGAGGTCCCCAGGCCTGGGCCATGGAGGGCGGCACAGTTGAGGCCCTCCATCAAGCCCCGCCAGCCAGGGGGCATGGCCTGAAGTCCCCTGGCCTGGGACGTGGCGGGGGGCACATTTGAGGTCCCCAGTCAAGTCCCACTAGGCAGGGGAGTGCAGCCTGAGGTCCCCTGGGCCGTGGCAGGGGTGTGCTTTGAGGTCCCCCAACAAGCCCCGCAGGCTGGGGGACGTGGCCTGTGGTCCCCCGTCAAGCCCCACAGGATGGGGGGTGCGGCGAGAGTTCCCCCATCAAGCCCTGCCAGGTGGGAGCGTGGCCTGAAGTCCCCTGGGCTGGGGGGTGCACTTTGAGGTTCCCCGTCAAGCCCCACCAGGTGGGGGGCATGGCCTGAAGTCCCCTGGGCCAGCGGCGCGCTTTGAGGTTCCCCATCAAGTCCTGCCAGGTGGCGGGGGGCGCAGCCTGAAATCCCCTGGCCTGGGCCGGGGAGGGGGGCACACTTTGAGGTCACCGGCCAAGCCCTGCAGGCTGGGGGGTGTGGCCTGAGTTCCCCCATCAAGCCCTGCCAGGTGGGGGGCGCGGCCTGAAGTCCCCTGGGCCAGAGGCATGCTTTGAGGTCCCTCATCAAGCCCTGCCAGGTGGCGGGGGGCGCAGCCTGAAATCCCCTGGCCTGGGCCGGGGAGGGGGGCGCACTTTGAGGTCACCAGTCAAGTCCACCAGGCTGGGGGGTGCGGCCTGAGTTCCCCCATCAAGCCCTGCCAGGTGGGGGGC
Organism: Myotis daubentonii; assembly: GCF_963259705.1. Lineage (NCBI taxonomy): Eukaryota > Metazoa > Chordata > Mammalia > Chiroptera > Vespertilionidae > Myotis > Myotis daubentonii. Next base: position 117,802,502 of record NC_081861.1, read on the forward strand.
GTGGCCTGAAGTCCCCTGGGCTGGGGGGTGCACTTTGAGGTTCCCCGTCAAGCCCCGCCAGGTGGGGGGCATGGCCTGAAGTCCCCTGGGCCAGTGGCACGCTCTGAGGTCCCCTATCAAGCCCTGCCAGGTGGCGGGGGGCGCAGCCTGAAATCCCCTGGCCTGGGCCGGGGAGGAGGGCGCACTTTGAGGTCACCGGCCAAGCCCTGCAGGCTGGGGGGTGCGGCCTGAGTTCCCCCATCAAGCCCTGCCAGGTGGGGGGCGCGGCCTGAGTTCCCCAATCAAGCCCTGCGAGGTGGGGGGCGCGGCCTGAAGTCCCCTGGCTTGGGCCGGGGTGGGGGGCCGCTTTGAGGTCACCTGTCAAGCCCTGCAGGCTGGGGGGAGCGGCCTGAGGTCCCCCATCAAGCCCCACCGGATGGGGGGTGCGGCCTGAGTTCCCCCATCAAGCCCCGCCAGGTGGGGGGCATGGCCTGAAGTCCCCTGGGCCAGGGGCGCGCTTTGAGGTCCCCCATCAAGCCCTGCCAGGTGGCAGGGGGCGCAGCCTGAAATCCCCTGACCTGGGCCGGGGAGGGGGGCGCACTTTGAGGTCACCGGTCAAGTCCCGCAGGCTGGGGGGAGCGGCCTGAGGTCCCCCATCAAGCCCCACCGGATGGGGGGTACAGCCTGAGTTCCCCCATCAAGCCCCGCCAGGAGGGGGGCGCGGCCTGAAGTCCCCTGGGCCAGGGGCGCGCTTTGAGGTCCCCCATCAAGCCCTGCCAGGTGGCGGGCGGCGCAGCCTGAAATCCCCTGGCCTGGGCCAGGGAGGGGGGGCGCGCTTTGAGGTCACCGGTCAAGCCCCGCAGGCTGGGGGGTGCGGCCTGAGTTCCCCCATCAAGCCCTGCCAGGTGGGGGGCGCGGCCTGAAGTCCCCTGGCTTGGTCCGGGGTGGGGGGCCGCTTTGAGGTCACCTGTCAAGCCCTGCAGGCTGGGGGGAGTGGCCTGAGGTCCCCCATCAAGCCCCACCGGATGGGGGGTGCGGCCTGAGTTCCCCCATCAAGCCCTGCCAGGTGGGGGGCGCGGCCTGAAGTCCCCTGGCCTGGGCCGGGGTGGGGGGCCGCTTTGAGGTCACCTGTCAAGCCCTGCAGGCTGAGGGGAGCGGCCTGAGGTCCCCCATCAAGCCCCACCGGATGGGGGGTGCGGCCTGAGTTCCCCCATCAAGCCCTGCCAGGTGGGGGGCGTGGCCTGAAGTCCCCTGGCCTGGGCCGGGGAGGGGGGCGCACTTTGAGGTCACCGGTCAAGTCCCGCAGGCTGGGGGGAGCGGCCTGAGGTCCCCCATCAAGCCCCACCGGATGGGGGGTACAGCCTGAGTTCCCCCATCAAGCCCCGCCAGGTGGGGGCGTGGTGTGAAGTCCCCTGGTCCAGGGGGCACACTTTGAAGTCCCCCATCAAGCCTGGCTGGGTGGAGGGCATGGCCTGAGATCCCCCATCAAGCCCCTCCAGATAGGGGGTGTGGCCTGAGATTCCCCATCAAGCCCAGCCGGGTGGAGGGCATGGCCTGAGGTCCCCTGTCAAGCCGTGTCAGGTTGGGGCATGACCTGAAATCCCCTGGCCTGGGTCAGGGCAGGGGGGCGCGCTTTGAGGTCACCCGTCAATCCCCGTCAGGCATGGGGTGTGGCCTGAGGTCCTCTGGGCTGGGGCGTGGGGCGCACTTTGAGGTCCCCCATCAAGCCCCGCTGTTTGGGGGTTACGGCCTGAGTTTCCCATCAAGCCCCGCCAGGCAGGGGCATGGCCTGAAGTCTCCTGGCCCGAGGGGTGTGCTTTGAGGTCCCTGATCAAGCCCTGCCAGGTGGGGGACGGGTCCTGAAGTCCCCTGGCCTAGGCCGTGGCAGGGGGTGCAGCCTGAGGTCCCCCATCAAGCCCCACCGGATGGGGGGTGCGGCCTGAGTTCCCCCATCAAGCCCTCCAGGTGGGGGGTGTGGCCTGAAGTCCCCTGGGCTGGGGGGCCCACTTTGAGGTTCCCCGTCAAGCCCCGCCAGGTGAGGGGCATGGCCTGAAGTCCCCTGGGCCAGGGGCGCGCTTTGAGGTCCCCCATCAAGCCCTGCCAGGTGGCGGGGGGCGCAGCCTGAAATCCCCTGGCCTGGGCCGGGGAGGGGGGCACACTTTGAGGTCACTGGTCAAGCCCCGCAGGCTGGGGGGAGCGGCCTGAGTTCCCCCATCAAGCCCTGCCAGGTGGGGGGCGCGGCCTGAAGTCCCCTGGCTTGGGCCGGGGTGGGGGGCCGCTTTGAGGTCACCTGTCAAGCCCTGCAGGCTGGGTGGAGCGGCCTGAGGTCCCCCATCAAGCCCCACCGGATGGGGGGTGGGGCCTGAGTTCCCCCATCAAGCCCTGCCAGGTGGGGGCCGTGGCCTGAAGTCCCCTGGCCTGGGCTGGGGTGGGGGGCCGCTTTGAGGTCACCTGTCAAGCCCTGCAGGCTGGGGGGAGCGGCCTGAGTTCCCCCATCAAGCCCTGACAGGTGGGGGCGTTGCCTGAAGTCCCCTGGGCTGGGGGGCGCACTTTGAGGTTCCCCGTCAAGCCCCGCCAGGAGGGGGGCACGGCCTGAAGTCCCCTGGGCCAGGGGCGCACTTTGAGGTCCCCCATCAAGCCCTGCCAGGTGGCGGGTGGCGCAGCCTGAAATCCCCTGGCCTGGGCCAGGGAGGGGGGCACGCTTTGAGGTTACCGGTGAAGCCCCACAGGCTGGGGGGTGCGGCCTGAGTTCCCCCATCAAGCCCTGCCAGGTGGGGGGCGCGGCCTGAAGTCCCCTGGCCAGGGCCGGGGTGGGGGGCCGTTTTGAGGTCACCTGTCAAGCCCTGCAGGCTGGGGTAAGCGGCCTGAGTTCCCCCATCAAGCCCCGCCAGGTGGGGGGCATGGCCTGAAGTTCCCTGGGCCAGGGGCGCGCTTTGAGGTCCCCCATCAAGCCCTGCCAGGTGGCGGGGGGCGCAGCCTGAAATCCCCTGGCCTGGGCCGGGGAGGGGGGCACGCTTTGAGGTCACCGGTCAAGCCCCGCAGGCTGGGGGGTGCGGCCTGAGTTCCCCCATCAAGCCCTGCCAGGTGGGGGGCGTGGCCTGAAGTCCCCTGGGCTGGGGGGCGCACTTTGAGGTTCCCCGTCAAGCCCCGCCAGGTGGGGGGCGCGGCCTGAAGTCCCCTGGCCAGGGCCGGGGTGGGGGGCCGTTTTGAGGTCACCTGTCAAGCCCTGCAGGCTGGGGTAAGCGGCCTGAGTTCCCCCATCAAGCCCCACCGGATGGGGGGGTCCGGCCTGAGTTCCCCCATCAAGCCCCGCCAGGTGGGGGGCATGGCCTGAAGTCCCCCGGGCCAGGGGCGCGCTTTGAGGTCCCCCATCAAGCCCTGCCAGGTGGGGGGCGCGCCCTGAAGTCCCCTGGCCAGGGCCGGGGTGGGGGGCCGTTTTGAGGTCACCTGTCAAGCCCTGCAGGCTGGGGTAAGCGGCCTGAGTTCCCCCATCAAGCCCCACCGGATGGGGGGGTGCGGCCTGAGTTCCCCCATCAAGCCCCGCCAGGTGGGGGGCATGGCCTGAAGTTCCCTGGGCCAGGGGCGCGCTTTGAGGTCCCCCATCAAGCCCTGCCAGGTGGCGGGGGGCGCAGCCTGAAATCCCCTGGCCTGGGCCGGGGAGGGGGGCGCGCTTTGAGGTCACCGGTCAAGCCCCGCAGGCTGGGGGGTGAGGCCTGAGTTCCCCCATCAAGCCCTGCCAGGTGGGGGGCGTGGCCTGAAGTCCCCTGGGCCAGGGGCGCGCTTTGAGGTCCCCCATCAAGCCCTGCCAGGTGGCGGGGGGCGCAGCCTGAAAACCCCTGGCCTGGGCCGGGGAGGGGGGCACACTTTGAGGTCACTGGTCAAGCCCCGCAGGCTGGGGGGAGCGGCCTGAGGTCCCCCATCAAGCCCCACTGGATAGGGGGTGCGGCCTGAGTTCCCCATCAAGCCCTGCCAGGTGGGGGGCGCGGCCTGAAGTCCCCTGGCCTGGGCCGGGGTGGGGGGCCTCTTTGAGGTCACCTGTCAAGCCCTGCAGGCTGGGAGGAGCGGCCTGAGGTCCCCCATCAAGCCCCACCGGATGGGGGGTACAGCCTGAGTTCCCCCATCAAGCCCTGCCAGGTGGGGGCGTTGCCTGAAGTCCCCTGGCCTGGGGGGCGCACTTTGAGGTTCCCCGTCAAGCCCCGCCAGGAGGGGGGCACGGCCTGAAGTCCCCTATGCCAGGGGCGCGCTTTGAGGTCCCCCATCAAGCCCTGCCAGGTGGCGGGCGGCGCAGCCTGAAATCCTCTGGCCTGGGCCAGGGAGGGGGGCGCGCTTTGAGGTCACTGGTCAAGCCCCGCAGGCTGGGGGGTGCGGCCTGAGTTCCCCCATCAAGCCCTGCCAGGTGGGGGGCGCGGCCTGAAGTCCCCTGGCCAGGGCCGGGGTGGGGGGCCGTTTTGAGGTCACCTGTCAAGCCCTGCAGGCTGGGGTAAGCGGCCTGAGTTCCCCCATCAAGCCCCGCCAGGTGGGGGGCATGGCCTGAAGTCCCCTGGGCCAGGGGCTCGCTTTGAGGTCCCCATCAAGCCCTGCCATGTGGCGGGGGGCGCAGCCTGAAATCCCCTGGCCTGGGCCGGGGAGGGGAGCGCGCTTTGAGGTCACCGGTCAAGCCCTGCAGGCTGGGGTAAGCGGCCTGAGTTCCCCCATCAAGCCCCGCCAGGTGGGGGGCATGGCCTGAAGTCCCCTGGGCCAGTGGCGCGCTTTGAGGTCCCCCATCAAGCCCTGCCATGTGGCGGGGGGCGCAGCCTGAAATCCCCTGGCCTGGGCCGGGGAGGGGGGCGCACTTTGAGGTCACCGGTCAAGCCCCGCAGGCTGGGGGGTGCGGCCTGAGTTCCCCCATCAAGCCCCGCCAGGTGGAGGGCGCAGCCTAAAGTCCCCAGGCCTTGGCCAATGCAGGGGGCACGTTTGAGGTCCCCCATCAAGCCCCGCCAGGCAGGGGGCATGGCCTGAAGTCCCCTGGTTCAGGGGGCACACTTTGAAGTCCCCCATCAAGCCCCTCCAGATAGGGGGTGTGGCCTGAGATTCCCCATCAAGCCCAGCCGGGTGGAGGGCATGGCCTGAGGTCCCCCGTCAAGTCGTGTCAGGTTGGGGCATGACCTGAAATCCCCTGGCCTGGGTCAGGGCAGGGGGGTGCGCTTTGAGGTCACCCGTCAATCCCCGCCAGGCATGGGGTGTGGCCTGAGGTCCTCTGGGCTGGGGCGTGGGGCGCACTTTGAGGTCCCCCATCAAGCCCCGCTGTTTGGGGGTTGCGGCCTGAATTCCCCATCAAGCCCCGCCAGGCAGGGGCATGGCCTGAAGTCTCCTGGCCAGAGGGGTGTGCTTTGAGGTCCCTGATCAAGCCCTGCCAGGTGGGGGATGTGTCCTGAAGTACCCTGGCCTGGGCCATGGTGGGGGGCAGGTTTGAGGTCCCCCATCAAGCCCTGCCAGGTGGGGGGCACAGCCTGAATTCCCCCAGCCTAGGCCGTGGCAGGGGGTGCAGCCTGAGGTCCCCCGTCAAGCCCTGCCATGTGGGGGGCGTGCAGCCTGAGGTCCCCCATCAAGTCCCTCCAGACAGGGGGTGCAGCCTGGGTTCCCCCGTCAAGCCCTGCCAGGTGGGGAGTGTGGCCTGAAGTCCCCCAGCCTGGGCCAGGGTGGGAGGCATGCTTTGTGGTCCCCCATCAAGCCCCACCAGGTGGGGAGCATGGCCTGAAGTCCCCTGGCCTGGCATTGCAAGGGGGTGGGGCACAGCCTCAGGTCCCTGCTGATCACTCGTTACAGGAATCCCACCTCCACTGTGGGCACAGCCATCTTGTGTTACAGGAACCCCGCCTCTGATGTGGGCACAGCCATCTTGTGATGGCGTGAAGGTTAATTTGCACATTACCTCTTTAGTATATAGGATATCCATGGCGAATATGTTCTCCCATTCAGTGGATTGGTTTTTCATTTTGTTGATGGTTTCTTTTCCTGTGCAAAAACTTTAATTTGATGTAGTCCATTTGTTTATTTTTTCGTTTGTTTCTCTTGCCTGAGGAGGTATATCAGAAATAATATTGCTATGAGAAATCTCTGAGCTATTACCACCTGTTTTCTTCTAGGTGTTTTATGGTTCTGAGTCGAGAAAATTGGACAGATATATGCAAAAATATGAAACTAGACCATCTTCTTACACCAGAAACAAGAATAAACTCAAAATTGATTAGACTTAAATGTTAGCCTTGAAACTACCACCTATTTTTAATTCTTCATGCTTAGAGAAAGATACTACAAAAGCCAACTTATCATTACTACCTAGAACTTAAAAGTGGGCAGAAAATGAGGCATTTCTGTAATGTGGCCAGAAAATGAGACATCTGTATACTACTGGGAAGAAGGATATGGTGTGATCAGAGGATAATTTCAACATGAAATTCCTTTAAAAATGTATTCTCACTCAATATTGTGTAGGATGTTAAACCTCTGATGATTACATGACAGACAGCCCAAGAAAGAAAACAAACAACCTAGTAATTGTCTTAAGAAAAATTCAGTATCACTCATATGTCAAATTTGGCTTCAAACTCAGGTACATCTGACTCCAAGTACACTGTATAATGGAGTTAGGGGGAAAGATTGGGAATTTTAATAGATATAGGATTTCCTCAAGATTTGGAGAGGGATAGAGGGGCTGGCAATAAGGCAATGGGTGGAAATGCATCCAGCAAAAAGTTGCAAAAAAGGAGCAGCTCCTAGCAAGCACCCACACCAAAGGGCAAATCAGCAGGTCACTTGGGGGAGAAACCACCAAGGAAGTCCCAATTTTCAGCCAGCATTTTAGCACATGAGAATAAACATATTTGTCCTTTCCACCTACATAGGTTTTGCTTCTTAGAAGATATATTACAAGAGTCTTATCAGAAGGAACAGTTTTTGAAAAATGTTTTTATTGATTTTAGAGAGAGAGAGGAAGGGAGAGGGATAGAAAGATAGAAACATCAATTAGAGAGAAACTCCAATCAGCGGCCTCCTGCACGCACGTTACTGGGGATTGAGCCCGCAACCCTGGCAAGTGCCTTGACTGGGAATTGAACTGTGACCTCCTGGTTCACAGGTCAACGCTCAACCGCTTGAGCCACACTGGCCAGGCTAGAGGGAACACTTTGTGCTAGTAAAGTAGATAATGGTCTACTCACTATGCTGTACACCTGAAACTGATACAAAATAGGAGCGTGGAATGCTTTCTCCTCCATCCTGAACTTAACCTGATCTGACTATAGTGAAGGAATTCCCTATGAATGTAAGTGGCTTCTCTGGAAGTTGTTTGCATGTTTCAGTTGAGGTTTCGAGGGGGTTGGAATGGATAACCCACATACAGTAGCGCTGTTCCTGCACTAAGTAATCTAAAAGTGCCTGGGTTCTGAACCAAGAGACAATGAAACTTATATTAATTTTATTGAGGTTGGGAGAAAGCTCTTGCAGTATCAACTGAAGGATGTGAAGTCAGCTGACCTATGCTGACCCTCAATAATTACAGTAGGGACCTATCTTAAAAGTTAAGATGATCTTTATAAAACAGTGGCTCTCAAAATGTAGTATTGTGGCCAGCAGCATTAGTATCATAGGGCAGGTTGTTAGAAATGCAATTCTCGGGCCCCTGGCCAGGTAGTTCAGTTGGTTAGAGTGTCGTCGCATACACCAAGGTTGCAGGTTTGATCCCGGGTCAGGGCATATACTAGAATCAACCAATGAATGCATAAATAAGTGGAACAACAAATGGATGTTTCTCTCTCTCTCTCAAATCAATAAATACAATAAATAAAAAAATTTAAGCCCTAGCCAGTTTGGCTCAGTGAATAGAATGTAGGCCTGCAGACTGAAGGGTCCCAGGTTCAATTCCAGTCAAGAGCACATGCCCAGGTTTGGGGCTCAATCACCAGTAGGAGGCGTGCTGAAGGCAGCCAATCAATGATTCTCTCTCAACACTGATGTTTCTGTCTCTCTTTCCCTCACCCTTCCTCTCTGAAATCAATAAAACATATTTTAAAAATATTTTTTAAAGAAATGCAAATTCTCAGACCCCACCCCAGACTTAACCAACTCAGAAACTCTGGGGATGTAGCCCAGTAGTCTGTTTCAAAAGCCTTCCAGGTGTATTATGCTAAGCGAAATAAGCCAGTCAGAGAAAGAAGTATCACCTGATCTCACTCATATGTGGACTCTAAAGAGCAAAATAAACTGATGAACCAAATAGATCCAGATACATAGAAACATGGAACAGACTGTTGAACCTCAGAGGGAAGGCAGGGGAGAGTGACAGGATGGGAAGAGATCAACCAAAGACCTTGTATGTATATATGCATAACCCATAGACACAGACAATAGGGTGGTGAAGGCCTGGAGCAGAGGGTGGGTGTGGGCTAGAAGAGGTCAATGGGGCCGGGCGGGGTGGGGCAGGGGTGGACACATATGTAATACTTTCAACAATAAATATTTAAAATAAAATTAAAAGTCTTCCAGGTGATTCTGATACAGGCTCAAGTTTAAGAACCCCTGTAGCAGAAAGAAGTTATAATGTATATCAGTTAGGATTAGTTTCAACTGCATAGGAAGGGTAAAACTCAAAACCGTATTAGTGGCAAAACATACCAGATTTACCTTTTATGTGGAAGAAGTCTGAAGATGGTCTTTCCAGGGCTGGTGTGGTGGTACCACAAAGCCATCAGAAACCGGAGCTCTGTCTTTTGGTTTTGCCATCCTCAGCACTGGTTGTCATCTTCAAGGTTGTCCCATAGTCCAGGGTGACCACTGGAGCTCTAGCTCTCACATCTCATATTCAAGGCGGCAGGAAGGAACAAAGGGGAAAAGATGAAAGGGGAATGTTTTCAAATGAGTCAGCGACCTTTAAGCAGAACATCATTTCTGTTTACATTGCATTGTCCCACACTTAGTTACACGACCACAACTATCTGCAAAGGAGGCTGGGAAATGAGACCTTTAATTGGATCTGGGACAGTATTTGAACAAATTGAATACAATGAGGGCTCTGTTGCTGAGGATAAAAAGAGAATTGACATCAGGTGACTGTAGAAGCTTCTGCCACAAACCATTAAAATGCAGCTGGGAGAACTTGAGAAACTTAGAAAACATCATGAAATCATGGACATCTTTACATTTATACATTATTCTTCTATTCAAGGCAAGTATTTGGTTTTTTGGTACCAAGTCTCTGAGGAAAAATATTATGATCCTCAAATGTGTGGAATGAGAAGTTGTTTGTGGTGCCTTACTATACCACTTACCTGCCAGCCCATAGTTCTAATAGTTTCAGGATAAATGTCCTTTATTGGATCATTGTAAAAGCAAGTGGTTGGCTTCCCCCAAAGATAAGTTGGTTCAAATGAGCTTTTCTGTCTAGTCTTGGAAAAGAAAACCCCAGTCCTCAGAAAAATATACAATAACTTGGCTTTCCTGGTTCCTGGCCCCAAGTTCTGCCCGGAACATGGCTCCTAAGCTTTGCTTTACCCAGAATGAGAGTGGAAAGTGAAGGAAGCCCAGGCAAAACAGGCCAGATACATTTAAAAAGCCATGATCATCACCGTCTCTTAAGTCTCGGGCTCTCAAACCTTAGGTCTATGAGGCGCACCTGGGAAACTGGATACAAATGCAAATCCCCACATCCTGAGCTAAAAGATGCTAATGCCCCAGAACAGGAACAAGAACCTGGAGTTTGTGTGGTTTTTCAAGTACCCCAGTTGACTCTGATGGGCCTTTGAGAAACTCTAAATATCTAAAATACCCAAATGCATATCATATGACAGCAGACAATGTGGGGGACAAATTCATTCAGAAGTTGAGACTTGCATCTTCTCCAAAGTACAGCAAAGTTAAAACAGCTGGTTGATTTGATGAAAAAGATCAAATCAGCTGTTTGACCCCTTGTTTGGTAACTTCAGTCAAAACAGACAAGTTGGGAAATTCTCCATGCCCTGAGGCCAGCGTTAATGGAAGCCAGCTCAACAACAATAGCGAGGACAATGACAACAGTCTGCTCCAAGACAAAGGCTGCACCAGATCCCAACGTGAATCCTTTGTTAACCTGGGTCCTATTGCTTTCAGTATGAGGTGATGTTTAAGTCTCCTTCCAGCTCTAACAAGCTATAATTTTACATTCAGGTCTTTAGACAAGTGTGTGTTGACACTAAGGAGAAGCAGCAGCGAGGATGTCTGAAAGGAAGAATGGGGAGGCAAAGAAGGCAGAGAAGGGGAAGAAAAGCTACCTTTGGCACAAAGCCGCTAACTCTTCAAAAGAAAAAAAACAACAACAGCCACACACACACCACACAAACACACACACCTGCACAAAGCCTCATTATTTTTCAGCTACCACCTATCTAGATCAGCTGCTGTTAAGCCCTGCACTGTTGACATGAGTCAGAAAAGTATAAGCTCTAGTCTAGCCAAGATTAAGAGTTTTGCTTTGTATTACACCCACTTCCAACTACAATTTCACTGCAGCAAAAATGACAGATGAGGGGAAAACACCCCACCCTACCATGCAGGGTGCTGTTTAAAATAGGAGATGTGCTCCATCTACTGGTACAGATGACAACCACACATAGAGATGCAAACACCATAAAACAGAATCAAGGCACATATTTTCAATTGGATACTTTTTTAAAAAATGAGAAAGAAGGAACCAAGAAAGAAAACCATGAAATTTACTAGGACAGAAGCTAGTAAAAAAGAGAAACAGACTGGACAGAGACACAATGGGAGAAGCAGCTTAAAAAACAGGGAAGAAAGTGCTAAATTGGCAAAACTGTAAGAAACGGATGCTATTTGGTCATCGTTTCAACACAGGCTTCAAAAATGCCCCCACAACTATGCTGTACACTTGAAACTAATACTTACTAATATGGAATGAAACTGTTTAGAAAAATAAATTTTAAATTAAAAATGTTTTTTAAATGCCCCCATACAATCTGGAAATAGCATACAATGTGCCACGTTTTAGATCCGTCATTTAAATTATTACAGGGGAGGGGGCTAGCGGCGGGCACTGCCCACGTGGCACAGAGCTACCCATGGCTCATGAACTTGCGTGTGGGGCGGTCCGGCCAACTGGCGGCAGAGTCCACGCATGGCCACCATTCCACATCAACTTCAACTACTCCAGTGACAGTGCCTGCTGGAGTGCGTGCTGCTGGGCCACACGTCACGTGACATTCTGGCCAAGGTGCTGTGTAACAAGGCGGTAGGTGCAGCCGCGGCCATCTCGGCCTTCTACAAGGGTATGAGCATTCTCCAGGGAAAGAATGACCTATTTCTGGACCTGAAACAGAAATTCTGGAATACATATGAGGCATGCAATTACTGATTCCTTTCAGCAGCTGCAACATAGCAGTTCGAATATCTTTTTAGAAATATATCTAATATTACATTCTCCTCTTTTATATAGTTCTTAACAAACTTTAATTTGGAAATCATTTCACACTTACAGAAAAGGAACAAGAACAATTCAAAGAACACCCATGTGGGTGGCCTGAATGGTGAGCCAGATCACATCTGCAGGTGGGAAGTTCCATGTCCTTGAGGAGGGAGGTGCCCAGTTCCAGTCACTGGGGTCTCTGGTCCCCCTCTGACAGCTTATCTCAGAGGTTCTACCCATGGCACCAACAGACATGGAGCCTGCAGTGCACCTTGTCAAGATCTGGACCCCTTGGACCTTGACTCCCCCTCCCCTGGCTCCTCTGCAAAATCTCCTGTGAATCTTTGACAGCACCTACTATGTGCCCACACCAACACCAGGCCAGGAGCTGAGGTATTGGAAATGAACTAGAACTCCTGCCTGGCAGAAGTTCACCATCTGGAGGAAGAGACTGGCCTGTAAAAAGAGAACATGCCCCTCAAGTATTTGATGGGAAGTTAACACCATCTTTGTTTGCTCGGACACTGTGCAAAACACTCCTCAAAACATGTATGCTTAAGAGGCCACGCCAGAGGTCCAGGAACTTCTCCTTTGAGAGGTGGTTCTCTCCACCAGGGGACTCCTGACCCAGCCTCATCTCATGCTTCCCTCTCCCTCTTCTGTGCCTCAACTGCTCTTGAATTCCAGCTCCTGAAACATGGCAGCCTCTTCCCACCCCAGCCTTGTACCTCCCTTCCTTCCTGCCTTAGCTTATACGCCATTCCCTAATTTTTCTGACCACCTGTGCCCATTATCAAGTCTCCTAACCCTCGGTATTGCTCTGCTGAACTCCTCACAGTTGTAATAAATCACTTATTAATGTAAAAAAATACCCTTCCAGTGGTTGTCAACCTTGGCTGCACATTAGAATCACCTGGGAATCTTTTTAAAATCCTGATTTCTGGGCCTCATCCTCCGGAAAGTCTGTTTCTTTGTTACTAATGTTGTGGGCCCACTCCACCCCATAACAAAGAAACAGAATTTCTGGAGAATGAGGCCCAGAAATCAGGATTTTAAAAAGATTCCCAGGTGATTCTAATGTGCAGCCAAGATTGAGAACCACTGCCTTATGCCCTTTACCCAAATTCGCCTATTGTTAACACTTGTCCCTATTTGATTATTTGCGTGCTCTATCCATCCATCCATCTTTCTAGTTTGTTTTTCTAAATCATTTGGGTTAGTTACACATAGAATTACCATTTACCCCTAGATACTCAAGTTTCTATTTTCTAAGAAGAAAGATGTTCTATAAAAAATAATTGCAAGGACATATTTGGTAGGGATTCTATCCACATTGACACAATTGACTTGGGGGAGTTTAAGGCTTAATATAGGACCATTATACATTTTGTCATTGTCTAAAGACATAGAGACAATAGTGCTGATGCCAGAATTTTACACCAGTTTGGAAAAGACTGGAGGGGTTGAGGCATGACCAGCCCTTCTGTGCTTCTTGTGCATATAGTTGGTCTCTAATGACAACAGCTGTTGCCTACCAGGCCTGTCAGTGTTTCTAATCATGATGTTTAGGCTTCTGAAGAATATGATACTTTTTTTCCTCCAACAGAGCTATGTGCTTTTCAGAGGTGCTGCTGAATATTTGACCATCATTTCTCATTTATAGGTATTGACAGTACAAGTCTGCAAAGCATTCTAGAAACAACTTTTCCACTTCTCATAGACTTGCCTTATCAGAGGATCCTACAGCTTCTGGGGATGAAGAAGCAAGAAAAATAACACTTCCTGAGCATCTGCTAAGCACCAGGCTCAGGGCTTCACAGGTTATTCACTTAATCTTCACACCCACACTATGGGGGTCTCTCTTCTTATTCTTATTCTGCAGATATCAAGACAAAGGCTCAGAGAAGTTAAATAATGGTTCCAATGCTATTAACTTGTGGATCTGGAAAACTGACCATAGGAATCGTAGTGTGTGGGCTTTCTATTATAACATGAAAATGCAGTATCATACTCATAATATAGGCCAGTATTTCTCACGTGAGGAATTGCATCAGGATCTCCTGGGGTTAAGGTTGCCTGTTAAAAGTGAAGCTCCAAGATCCTCAGCAGACTTGAGTGACTCAGAACCTCTGGTGGAGCCCTGGAGTCTGAATTTTAATGAGTGTCAGGGATGACTCCAATTCCTGGTAAAATTGGGGAAAACCTGATATAAGAAACAAACAAAAAAGCTGAGATACTAAGAACATACTTTTAGAGCTAATGGTTTCTCTATTTACAATTTTTTTCTATTTTTTATTTTAAAAACTGAAATGAATTTTAACACAGAAAATGAAGACAGCATTTTGCAAATTTATGGCTCAGAGGGATATCTCTATTTGAGGAAATCAGCGTGCTACACTTTGAGAGATGAAATGTTACAGAGTGTACTCCAAAATTTTAAAATTAAATTAAAAAAACAACAATGGTTGCCAAGGTAATGCAGGTCAGGGATCAAAGGAGAAGGGTCACTCATTATTAAGAAGAAATCCAAAAAGCTAGCTGCATCATGATCTCTCATTAGTGTTCCAATGGAGCCTCTTTGGGGCGGGGGGTGGTAAACTTGAACATTTTGGCAGACATTCAAGGGCTTTTTCAGTGAAAAGATTTTTACATGACTACTATTGCTATTCCCATGAACATCTTCTAGAGGAGGCAGTGTTGAAAGCATAGTAGATGCTAGTTCCGCAGAACGTGCTTTGGGAAACACTCTTCTGGCCTGTTTTTGGCAGCCATTTTCCCTCTGTGCATCACATCCTCCTCCTCTGGTGACCTGACCACTGAGTGCATACCTCCTACTGCCACCTTCAGGTTTCTGTATTTTTTATAGCTCGAGATGCTAGCTAGCTAAGCTACTCAGATTCTCGGGGCCAGTTTATTCATTTGTAAAATGGAAACCAGTTTCAGTCTCACATTGTTGTACTGAACAGTGCTGCATGGAAAACATTTCATAAATTGGAAATGGCTCTGTGATAGATTTTAAAAATGGCCAGCCCTGGCCGCTGTGGCTCAGTTAGTTAGAGCCTCACCTGTATACCCAAGGGTTATGGGTTCGATGCCTGGTCAGAGCACATACCTGGGTTTTGGGTTCAGTCCTTGGTCAGGGCATGTGCAGGAAGCAACCAATGGATCTCTCTCTCTCTCTCTCTCTTCCCCTCCCCCCCTTCCTCTCTCTAAGATCAGTAACAAAAAGGAAAACAACCAAAAATGCTCCTCCATCCACTACTCCACACCCTTGCAATATTGATGTTGCAGGTCTTCCCATCAGGATGTGGGTAGTACTTTCCTCCATTCCTTGCATCTGGGCCATGTGACTTGCTTTGGCCAATGGGGCAATAGCCAACATGGCCCAGGCAGAAGCTTAAAACAGCCCTTGCATATTGGGGGGTCTGCCCTATTGCTATGCTTGGGATCCTAAGACAACCATGTGATTAAGTCTCAACTAGCCTTCTGGAAGACCAGACACCATATGAAGAACCACAGTCAGCCAGCTGCCAGACAACAGCCAGCCAACTGCCAGCCACATAAGTGAGACTGTTCTGAAGACTCGTGAAGGAAACCAGCAGAAATCAGTAGAGCCAGCTGAGAGCAGAACTGCCTATGCAGCCCACCAAATTGTGAGCTAAATAAATGACCACCGGTTTTGGAAAGGTTTGTTTTTATGTAGCAAAAGCTAACTGATACAGGCTCTATGCACATGCTACTGGTTGTGTTGTTTAGTGTTTTGAGCATGGCTTCTGTGGTTTTCTAAGATGCTACTCAAGAAGGGCAGACCACAGATGAACACACATTATTGTGCAAACTTCCAGTCAAGTAAATTCATCACCTGGGTACAATGTCCACCAGAATTCATTGCAGTTTTTAAAATAAAAATAGACTGGAATTGGCAAGGGGCTGAGATTAAAGAAACCCTCCCGATCCCCACCTCTCATTGTTTCCAGAAAGGCAGTTCAGCAGCCTTGTGCAGATGAACATACGACCTAAATCTTCTCCAAGCTGATTGTCAATAATAATCTTCTGGCTCCACAAATGCATGTCTAATCCGCTGCAGACCTTCCCATGTGCACTCTTTCAACGTCCTGCTGCTGGCACCAAGATAAATGGCTTCATCAAAGGCAGCCATGGAGGCTTGCAACCTGTTGAGGCAGAAAAGCTTCCTGGGGGATCAGAAACATCCTAATGCCCAAATCAAGCACCCTCACTGCCATATGAAGCATTACTGCGCACAATACATGAAATAAAACTGCAACGGTGAACAGGGCAGGATTGTGCTACCCAGGCTCACCCCAGGAGCCTTTACACTGTGATTAAATTCCTTTGATAGGCATTTTCAAAGCGTGCTGTTCCTCTTGCTAAACATGTTTGGCAAAAGAAGACTCATCATCTGGAAACATTATCTGAGGAGCCCTCATTTAGTGGCACATGATATGAGGGTTCTCTATCAAATCCATATTCTCCAACCTGAAAAGTGAGTATAAAACCAAATTTTTTTTTAATCCTCACCCGTGGATGTTTTTTCCATTGATTTTTAGAGAGTGGAAGAGAGAGGGAGAGACAGACAGAAACACTCATGTGAGAGAGACACATCGATTGGTTGCCTCCCTGATGCCCCTGACCACAGCTGGGAGCCTGCAATTGAGGTACTTGAGGTACATGCTCTTGACTGGAATCGAACCCGGGACCCTTCGGTCCGCAGGTTGACACTCAATTCACTGAGCCAAACTGGCTAGGGCTAAAACCGAGAATTTTTTAAAACTTCCTTTTCTTGCCCCAAGAGATTTCAAGACTATGCAATGAATGAATACAGCCATTTTACCATTCATTAGACATACAGCAAATTGCAACTCGCTCTAGGAGTGACTATTTGCAGGGCTGTTGCACTATATTCAAATCACATTCTCCTTCTGCACCCCTCCACACACACACGTTATGAAGTGGTGATGGTGGTGCTATTTTTGGTGGAGGATGACCACATCACCCATTTTCTTAAATCTGTCTCCAAGCTGTAACGAGTCAGGGGCACACCTCCAAATGCTACTGGCTACCCCAAAGTAAGTCTCAGGCACCTTCTTATTATTATACACGGGCTCAAATGTAGTCATTCACACTGAAGAATTTCAAATGTCTTTTTGAAAGCTAAACAGACTGTCTGGATATAATTTACAATGTTAAGCTTCATTCAAGAAATCAAAATTAGACCATTTAAGAGCACCATTAACTCAATTAATATGAGTTCTAGAGCCAGGAATCTTACTGGAAATGTTCTCATACTAGATCAACTGCCACTGAACTGTAGTTAACCGACAATAAGCTTTTATTTGGCCCAAAGATAATAAAAACTAAATGAAGTGGTGCTAGGAATGTTTAGGTGCTGGATACAGTCCTTGGTTGAGAGCGGTCCAGGCACCAAATAATGGAGGAACTGACTCAAGAAAAAAATTTATTTTACTGTGATTTCTTTATTCCCCACACTGGGGATTGAGCCTGCAACCCCAGTAAAGAATAAAGAAAAAATAAAGAAAAAGGAAACCATCAAATGGAGAGGGAGAGGGAGGGGGAGAGGAGGGAGGGAGGGAGGGAGGGGGAGAGAGAGAGAGAGAGAGAGAGAGAGAGAGAGAGAGAGAGAGAGAGAGAGAGAGAGAATAATTGAAGACATAAGCATGGATGAGCTCACCCAAGGACATTTATAGAATAACAACAGAACATTGCCAAGGACACAAATAACTTCAAGGACCACTAATATTAAAGGTACAGGCTGGCCCTGGCCTGTGTGGTTTAGTTGGTTGAAGCATCATCCCATGCACCAAAGGGTTCGATTCCCGGTCAGGGCACATGCCCGGATTGCAGGTTCCATTCCCAATTGGGGTGCGTATGGGAGGCAATCGATCGATGTTTCTGTCTCTCTCCCTCTCCCTTCATTTTTCTCTCTCAAATCAATAAAAGCATATCCTTGGGTGAGGATTTTTTAAAAAAATACAGTTTGGGCAGGAGACTGAGAAGGAGTGGCCAGAAAAACAGGAGGAAAAACTGGAGATGTCTATATCAGCAAACCAAAGGAAAAGAGTCTTTTAACACAAAGAGGATACCAAGAGAGCAAGTAAGACATGAAGGGAAGGGACTTAATGGGATTTAACAATAAGAAAAATTACTGGTGCCTGACCAGCATGGCTCAGTGGTTGAGCATTGACCAATGAACCAGGAGGTCACGGTTCGATTCTCAGTCATGGCACATGCCCGGGTTGTGGGCTCGATCCCTAGTGAGGCAACCGATCAATGATTCTCTCTCATCATTGATGTTTCTCTCTCTCTCTCTCTCTCTCTCTCTCTCTCTCTCTCTCTCCCTTCCTCTCTAAAATAAAATTTTAGAATAATATATATTATAGAGAAAAATATATATTATAGAGAAAAATATATTTTAAAAAATAAAAAATAAATTATTGGTGACTTTGGCCAGGGCAGTTTTCATGGTGTGATGAGGACGGATGTGAGGCCGCAGTAGGTCAAGGAGTTCATAGCAGGTAGTGAGTGGAGAATGGTGTGGAAGAAACATGAAGAGCCAGGTGAGGACATGCCCCAGCTCCCAACCTGCTACTCTGCGAGTGAGAGATGGATCACCTCCAGCTGACAGACCCACAAGGAACAGGGACAGGAGTTGCAAATGGTCCAATAGAAATGGTGCAGTATGAGTGGAGAGGAAAGAAAACTGGAAGGATTCATACATCATAGCGGACAGGGACCAGAGAAAACTGGCATGGAGGGTTGGGCTGGCTACAAAGTTTTCAACAGAATTTACTCCAGTTTTCTTCTGGTGGCTGGGAGGGGTTTAGAGCCAGCTGCCCTGGCACCTAGACATCTAGCAGATGAGGTCTGTTACCTGCATTTAGTTTGAAGCGCATGAAATTGCTACTATT
Source organism: Myotis daubentonii (assembly GCF_963259705.1). Lineage (NCBI taxonomy): Eukaryota > Metazoa > Chordata > Mammalia > Chiroptera > Vespertilionidae > Myotis > Myotis daubentonii. Next base: position 117,820,862 of record NC_081861.1, read on the forward strand.
CCCTATATTTTAAAAAAGATTTTTAAATTAAATTTTAGAGAGAGAGGAAGGGAGAGAAACATCGATGTGAGAGTGGAACATCGGTCAGCTGCCTCCTGCATGACTCCCCTTACCCCCAACCCCCCACTGGGGATGGAGCCCACAACCTGGGCATGTGCCCTGACCTGGCAACCTTTCAGCGCACAGGGTGATGCCCAACCGAGTCACACTGGCCAGGGCTCGTCACTGTTTTTGTCCTACAAAAATGGCAATGTCACATGGTTCAACCTAAGAGTATCTGCATACTAAGGGAATGCTTTTCTCTTAACAGTGTTCTGGGATTAAGGGGCGACCACTTTCTGCTAATTTAAGATCTCAATAGATGAAGCCCCAAGTGGAGATGGTAGCCCCGGTGTCCTTCATTACCACAGCAGGGAGCGCTCATCACTAGCATCATACCAGGTTCTGGTACCCATGGTGTTAAACAGCAGGCTCATGGGAGAGGAATGCATGCTAAGGTCCCAAGGACAGACATCAAGTTGGAGCCCAGAGGTGAGAGAATGAATGATCCAGCTGGGGCTGTTGGGACCAAAACAAAAGGGCTGTATGCGACTTGAGAACAGAGATGGGGAACGAATGAGTGCAGGTCTGAGTAGGAGCAAAGAAACAGGTGACAGGAAGCTGCAGAGAAGGAGATCAAAAGAAGAAAAGCAAAAGAGAAACAAAGGTAAAACCTCAGCAAGTGCCTTTTATCAGAAACAGCATCTTCTTTTCCCTAGGAAAGGAAGTGCTGCCTCCCCCAAAACCAATTATAGTGGCAGGAGAGGGAAGGCATGGCACACAATCAGGAGAGAAAAATGACTGTAAAGCACTTTGCAAAAAGAAAGAGTTATATAAAGTCCCAATAATAATAAATCACCTTGCCTGAGGTATGAAAACCTTAAAATAACCTGCAAAATCAAAACGTGGAGGAGAAGCAGAAGGCCTCGATGAGCTTCCAGAAGGTTTGTACGCTTGCTTTAACTTCCTCCCCCTCAACATTGCCAGCCACATTCTTTAAGAGCAGACCTCAGTCAAGTGCTCAGATGGAAGTGGGGCCTAGCCTCTGTTTAAACCTGCCTTCCCCAACCCCCTCCCTCAGAGGAATGCACACACATGGGGAATCTCTTTCCTGAATCTGGCATCTGCCTTCTTGAATACTGATGCACCTGTTTTGTGACGGTTTCCTTTTCTTCTTTTTGTTCTATAAAAAGAGAGAGATCGAAAAAAAGAATCTTCATTCCTGGAAAAAAAAAAGAAAGAAAGAAAAATAGGTCTTTCTGGATTCTCAGTATTGGAGCTCTGTTCTTTATATATCTACTTGTTCCATTGTTAAATAAACCCACATATTTAAGGCTGACACATTCTCTTAACTAATGCCTTGTCAGGCCCATGTGCCTGGCTAAAAAAAGGACCTTGGTGACTGCTGTTTCCATTTTTTCCCCAAAAGAAATAATTTGATTATTTTTATCCTGTTTCTCTCTACCACTCAGAAGAAAATGCTTATCTTTTCACAGAAACCACTTTTAAATTAGCTGAATGCTCAAGCATGGACACGACAGAAAGTTTTCTTTAAAAATATGTATGTCACACACATATACTCACTGCTCTGTGAAAATTAGCTTTCCATTTGGCGTAGATGCTCTTCTGCAGTGAAAGGGTTTCCTGTTCAACCTCTTACAAGATCATTGCATCCCTATATCTTACTTTATTCAGATCTGACTATCCCCCAGAAAATGGACAATTTAATAAAAGAGGATGATATGAATCACCCAGGGACAATTTGCATTATCTGTAGATAATTCATTATGGACATATTTCTAGTAAGATCCTGAAATCAGCAGGGCTCCTTAATCAGAGATTTTCAAATTTGGTCTGTAATAACTGAAGACTTGACCCATAAATCAGCAAATAGACCAGCAGGCTCGCCACATGCTTCACATTTCTTCTTGGGAGAAAAGGACAGTTATCCTGAGGCCACAGAAGAAGGGAAAAATGGACATGAAAAGACGCGGGGACTTTATAGCAAAGTATAACAAATTGCAGCATTATCTTAAAAGTGAGCTCGTGAAAAGAAGACAATGAAAACATTTGAAATCAAGTTAGCTGTTGTATACAGAGAGAGAGGTTTTAAATGTTTACAGGAACAATTTTGTCAACCAGCCCTGCCTCCCGTTTCTAATAAGATTGTCCTGAACTTGAACATTTCTTTCATGTTACCAGTTTTACAAATTAAATTTCTAATATGGAAGACATGGGTAATGAGGCCAACTGTAAGAATGAAAAGATCTAGTCATAGACTTGGAACAGAGGGTGAAGGGATTAGCCAAAGAACATATATGCATAACCCATAGGTACAGACAACAGTGTGGTGTTAGCCAGAGGGAAGGGGAGGGAAGGACTGGGTGGAGGTGGGCAAGGGGGACAGATAAGGACATCTGTAAGGGGGGAAGATAAGTCAACAATCAAATACAGTTTTTAAAAAAGAATTATGTTATTGCTAGTATATCCTATTTTAAAGTTCACCATATGTATTATTTAATAAAGATCACTAGGTTTTTCTTATGGGAATTTCATGTGGTTTTTATGAATTTAGTATATAAACTTAGATAACTGATTCCATTTACTTTTTATTTGTAAAGAAAGAAAAGTATTGCCCTAGCTTGTTTGGCTCAGTGGATAGAGCATCGGCCTGAAGGGTCCCAGGTTCGATTCTGGTCAGGGGCACATGCCTGGATTGCTGGCTCGATCCCCAGTAGAGGGCATGCAGGAGGCAGCCGATCAATGATTCTCATCATTGATGTTTCTCTCTCTCCCTCTCCCTTTCTCTCTGAAATCAATAAAAAAAATATTAAAGAAAGAAAAGTATGAAAGAAAAATAAAGCTATACACGGGGACAAATGTTAAATAGAATATTTTGGTAATCATTTTGCAATATATACAAATATTGAATCATGATGTTGCACACCTAAAACTAATATAACGTTATATGTCAGCTATACCTCAATAAAAAATAAGGACTTGTATTTTAATCAGTACAAGTAATGTTAATAAAAGGATCAAGTTTATCTTCTATTTCTGGTATCTTTCCTTACCCGACTTCACTGGAACCTCTCGGTTATTATGCTGCCCACTTCCTATTCTTCAGCTTTAATTTCCTCCACCTCCCATAGCAAAGAGCTGCACACTATTAAGGACGCAATATTGATCTCATAGTGCAGTGTGAGGCTAGCAAGAACTCCATGGGATAAAGCCCCAGAAGACTGGGGTTCAAATCCTAGTGCCCATTAGCACTGGGCAGTTGATGCCATTGATGCAATACCTTTTCCCTTGCTGGTGCTCTCATCTTCCAGCTGCTGGAAGTGGAGGCAGCTAACAGCACACAGCCATCCTCTGCTCTAGGACACTGCTTTCAGACAAATGGGAGCCCTTTCTTCCAGGAGTTTAACACTCCCCCACACTCCCAGGGGCCACTGACACAGTGTACAAAAGGCCAACCATCTCAAGGTGGGACTGATTCTGTAGTACTATTTGTGTCCCAGGGCTTCCCTGAGATGGGCTTGAAATCAGACTCTAGTCAAGACCACATCCTTGTTGAACACTGTTTCCCCTTCTGAGAGCACTTGCTCAATAAGCCACCTGAACAAGAATCTTGGCTTCCAGCTCTGCTCCTAGGGAACATGACTTAAGATGGAGTGGGACCCTGGCCACTCGCTTAACATGTCTGTTGGTAGTTCCCTCACATGTGACATGAAGATGACAATGCACCAGCTCACGGATTTGTTGCACCAGTTAAATGACAAAACATGTGCAAAAACCGTTAATTAAAGTGCTATGTGAATTTAAAGGATTATTGTGATAGAATGTAAATGTGAGACAGTGTGCATGACTTTTCCCATAGATGGAGTGGTGAGGAGTGTAACTCCTTAATAAAAAAGCCTCTTCACTTGGCCTCTGGTCCTCCTCTTACCCAATATGGTGTCTGTTGCTGGTTCCTACTCCTCTGCCAACCTGTCAATGCAGAGGGAAAAGCACAGGCCACCTCTTTCAGTTCCAGCTACATGTTGAGGTCCTCCATAAACATGGTGAGGACTTCAAGCTCTAAATCTCCAGTTCTGACCACCTTCTAGAACTCCAGCCTCACCTTTCCTAGTGTCTATGTGGCAACTCCATGTGGCTGACAGACATCTGCCCTCACAGGGCCAAAGCAGTACTCTTGACTCCTATGTCCCTCCAGTTGGCTTCCCCCCAATCACCTTTTAATACCTACCTTCCTCAACTCAGTAAATAGCATTGCCTTCCAGAGAGTTGCTCAAGTCAAAAGTCTAGGAATTATTCTTGATTCCTTTGGTTCTTTTATCCTTTATATCCAGTCCATTAGTAAATTCTCCCAACTCTTCCTCCAATTTCTACTTCTCTCTATCTCCACTGCCACGGATATAATCCAAGTCACCATCCTCTGTTACTTGAACCACTGGGCCCTGACAATCCACTCTCCTTTAAAATATCAGTGACCTACTTAAAACCTTCAAATGGCTTCCCACTGTTCTTAGAATAAGCTGTCTCTCTGTGTCTCTGCCTTTCTCTCCCACTCCCTCTCCTTCTCTCTTCTCCCCTTTTCTCCCTTCCCCTTCCCTCCTTTTCCTCCCTCCTTTTCCTCCCTCCTTTTCCTCCCTCCTCCTCCTCCTCCTCCTCCTCCTCCTCCTCCTCCTTTCTCTCTCTCTCTCTCTCTCTCTCTCTCTCTCTCTCTCTCTCTCTCTCTCTCTCTCTCTCTCTCTCCTTTTCCCTCCTTCTTCTCCCACCTTATACACACACTCACAAGTACTAGTACTATAGCCTAGCCAAATCGCTTTCTTTTTGTCCTTTGAAAATGCCGAAATAGTTCTTCCCTTAATGGCCTTTGCATTTGTCGTATCTTCAGCCAGGAACATTCTGCTCTAAACTTCCATGGCTGTCTCCTTTTTCTCATTCAAGGTTTGTTTTCCTTTTCCCAGTTTAAAATAGTCATGCAGGCATACACTGTTTTAAATACCACTCTATTTTAGCTTCCTGAAAATCCTTTCTCACTCTTTCTTATTTACTTATTGGTTTGTGCATTATCTGTCTTTCCTACCAGTCTAAGGTCCATGACAGTGAGGATCTTGTTTGTTTTGTTCACAGCTGTATCCCAGAGACCTAAAACATTACCTGATACATAGTAAGTGATCACTAAATATAGTTTTTTTTAAATTATTGAGGTAAAATTGACATATATTAGTTTCAGGTGTATGACATAATGATTCAATATTTGTATATATTGTGAAATGATCACGACAATAAGTCTAGTTAACATCTGTCACCACACATAGTTATGTTTTTCTTGTCAAATACAGTTTTAGATGACTAGAGTAATGGATTAATGAATGAATAAATGGAGCACTGGACCAAAGCTTGGGTTCCAAATAAACTATACCACTTGCTACCTGTGAGACCTGGGGCAAGTTCACTGGCATCTTTGATGGAGCTTGCTAGACTAGTGAAAGAGGTAACTGGGGTTTTAGCCTCCCTGAGTGCAGTGAGGCCTTTAAACCTTCTTCTCCTGGGTCCTAGTCTCATTCTGCAGCATACATGGTAAAAGCTTAACCATGGGGTAAGGTGGCTGTTTCGTGCATGTCTTGGCCTATGTAACCAATGTTGTGGTTGGACCAGCCCTTGTGGTTGGACCAGTTCTTGCTATGATTACCAGATACCCTTCAGCAATAATCATCAGGAAACTTTGAAAAAAATAAAGCTTTATTACTCACAGGACCTGGAAATTACACAGCACACACACCTGGGGCTACACAGATAGGTTGTGGGGAAAGAGGTGGCCATCTGTTTTAATTGGGGGGCAGGGACCTAGTGTTTCAAGGGCTCACTCTTTATTGGTGAGTTTAAAACATAACAGCAGACATTTAAAGTTCTCTCTCTCTCTCTCTTTCTCCTTCTCTTCCTTTCCCTTTCCCTCCTTCTTCTCCCACCAGGATTCCAAAACAAAGGAGCCTCGTGGTGGATATGGGGGCCTGACCAGTGCTCTCTGGCTTCCTGGCTCTTCTAGTTGCGAGGCTGGCCATGTGTTTATTTGAGATAGCTCTCTTGGAGTGGGTGCCTCTTTGAAATGGATGCCTTGACAATCAAAGCTTAAGTCAGGCACTTGCATTACAAAAAAGAAAAGAAAAACAACTGCCAGGACTTACAGGACAGTGACCAATCATTCTTGCGCAGGACTGCGGGTGTCCTGGCACAGGAGACTTTCGTGCTGAAACTAGGTTAGTCCTAGGCAAAGCAGGACAGTTGTCACCCTCCTATGGGGCATGGTGGAACACCTCCAACAATGCAGCTTAGAGCACTACGGAGGAACCTCAGGAGAAAAGCAGCATTGGAGTGGCAAGAGGGGTTTAGTAGGAGCCGGACAGGGTGTGAAGCTAAATGGAAATGTCCTTGTACAGGCTTTAATCTTGGGCAGCTTTATTGTTACTATTGGTGTTATTATTTTACCTTTTCATTTGGAAAAAGTTTCAACCAGAGTTATCAGCAAGAAGAGTACTAAGAAATTCCATTTTTAAACCCGGATTGAACAATTGCTGACATTTTGCCATATGTACTTTATTCTCTCTTGTCTCATTTTTTTTCTGGACCATTTGACAGTGGACTACATGTTTATGCTTCTTAAGCCCTTAATATTTCAGTGTCTATATCCTAAGAACAAGGATATTCTCTTACATGGCCATAACACAATTCTCAAATTTAGGAAATTTAACATTAATGCAATACTTTGATTTAATCAGCAGTGTCTATTCCAAACAAGTCAATTGTCCCAATAGTGTCCTGTGTAGTAACAAAAGAAAGAAAGAAAGAAAGAAAGAAAGAAAGAAAGAAAGAAAGAAAGAAAGAAAGAAAGAAAGAAAGCTTCCGTTTCAGCATCCAGTCAGCAACATATTATTCAGAGATGCATCATGTGTGATTAAGGGGGGAAAAAAATCCTATGAAGCGAATGAGTTAATTATCAATACAAAATCCAGGATACTGGTCACCTGAGGGTTCAGGGACAGGATCTCCAGGGAGCTTCTAAAGTAGTGGTAATGTTCTATTTCTGAAGTTGGGTAGTAGGTCTCTGAGTGTGCATTTTATTATTATTCTTTAATTTTTGTGTGTACATTTTATACCCTTGTGTGTATAATTTATGTGTATGACATATTTCATAATAATTTTTCATATTAATGGGCATAACCATATATAAATCTTATATGTAACTCCTGTACTACTATATAGGAGTTATACAATACATAACAACAAACATTTTTATAGGATGAGGTAAAAGAAAAGAAATATTCTTTTAATATGGTTCCAAAAAAACACCCTTCAGCTATCTATATATACAAAAGGCTAATATGCAAAGTGTCCCCTCGGGAGTTCAACCGGGAAACCAGGAGTTCAATTGCTCGCTATGACATGTGCTGACCACCAGGGGGTGGTGCAGAATGAAGGAAGACCCTGGCCAGCAGCTGAAGGGAAGGTCCTGGCCAGCAGCTGGAAGGCTCTGATTGGCCCTGATCGCTGGCCAGGCCAAGGGACCCTACCCGTGCATGAATTTCATGCACCGTGCCTCTAGTTGAATTATGAAAGTTTCACTGCATGTTTGAACACTTAGCTTTTAATGTCTTGCTAATCATGAGAGTTTCATGTTAGCTAATTTTTCAAGACAAATATACACTTAGTGTGATGCATATTGTTAATGATAGTGGGTTTCTATTAATTTTTCAAGCAGTCTTCTTTAATAATTTCAATGTTTTATATAACTTCTTGTTATATTTCATAAGATTGTCACTATATTTACTTCATACTATAGCTGGTGAAGACCTACTTCTAAATGTAGGAGTGTCAGCTCCTCCATTTACTTGTATTAGGCTTGTGTTGCATAATTAATATTTTTATCCATTTGAGGATTCTTTGTAGGAATCTCTTGAAGCCCTTATCAGTGTCTCAAGAGTTCATTTAAACTTCTTAATATAATCTGTAAATCTTTTCAACTAGGCTTACAAAAACTGTAATTGTTTCTATTACCTACTGCTGTATAACTACCCAAACCGTAGGAGCTTAAAATAATTTAGTAGTATTATTAAATATTAAAATTTTGTGAATCAGGAATTTTGAGAAGGCACAGTGGGAACAGCTCATCTTTGCTTCATGAGATTTGGGTCCTCACCTGGGATAACTTGATTGTCTGGGAGTTGGAACAGTAGGGCCAGCCAGGTATTTCTCTCTCCATACAGACTCTCCATTTGGCTAGCTTGGGCTTCCTCACAGCTTGGTTATCCAAATGTTCTAAAAATATAATGCAGAAGCTGTTAGTGATTTTTTTTTGGCTAGATTCATAATTGGCATAGTGTCACTTCCACCACGATATTGGTGAAATAAGTCACTAAGGCCAGCCTACATTCAAGTAGCAGGACAATTAGATTACACCTCTCAGGAATAGAGAATATTTTGCAGTCATATTTAGTCTTCCATAGAAATATATCACCCAAAGGGGGCCATTACAAACCCTGTAGAACTCCAAATCTTTCCCCAAAGGTGGGATGTGGAGGTCTCATACTGACCCAGGAAAGAAACCAGTGTTGGTTACTTATTATATAATAACAAGCATAGCTTGTTTCCTTTATTTCTTTTTTTTTGACAAAAAATACAATTAGAAATTCTTGCATCCCTGTGAGACACCCACTCCTTTCTAAGTATAAGCAGGCATTATAGATGCTTGAAAGAGACAATGATCAAGCTGAACTGAAAGATGCAAATTGGTGATTTGCTATGGCTCCACAACCCATGCAGCTGGGTTGCAGAAATTTGAACATTTAAAGTAAATGCTTTCAATTGGCTTCCAAATGCCAGTCTCTTGTTTTCATCACTCAGTGGCCTGGCTTAGAGTGCTGGCCTGGCTGCTAGGTGCAGCTTTAGCAGTCCTGCTGCACACTCTGACAGGTGGATGGGTTACTTTCATGGAGCCAGAGGCCCCACAGCTGCTAACAGTAATTATACTTGTCAGCAATGCATTACCCTCAGGAAACTCCTGCTGCTTCATTAGGGCTAATTGCCAATAGGCAGTGCAATTTCCTAGAAGAGGAGGGGACATAAACCCGCAGGGAGTTGACAGAACAGCTGTGTGAGTTCAGAGAAGCCAGATGTGGCCATGTGCCATTAAAGTGTAGCTGAGGGCTGCTGAATTCATTCAACCCAGTCCTGGGAACAGAAGAACATAAAGAATTTGGTGAAGTAGGCCAAACTCCTCTCCATCTTATGCTCCTATCAGCTTTTGTGAAAAAATATGAATACACTTTGCTGGACTTCCAACTAAAAAATAATCCTCTATTCTGAAAATATATTTCTTAACTTATATAGGACTTGCATTTAAAGAATTTCCCTATAGCGAGCTCCTTTCATTTATCCAGTCAGGAAATATAAACCTACTATATGTCTGGATCTGTGCCTGGTGGGAGCCAGGTCATATAAAGGCAGTGGTTCTCAACCTTGGTTGCACATTAGAATCACCTGGGAATCTTTTTAAAATGCTGATTTCTGGGCCGCATCCTCCAGAAAGTCTGTTTCTTTGTTACTAATATTGTGGCCCCACCCCACCCCATAACAAAGAAACAGAATTTCCGGAGGATGAGGCCCAGAAATCAGGATTTTAAAAAGATTCCCAGGTGATTCTAATGTGCAGCCACGGTTGAGAACCACTGATATAGTCTTGTGAGTCAAAGTAAGGACTGGACTTTGGCTTTTAATATGAAATGAAAACCACTGAAGCAGAGAATTACCCTGATCTTACATTTCAAAGCATCAGTGTGTTTACTATGTTGACAACAGACTAAAAGGGAGTGAAGATAGAAGCAAGAACACCCATAGGGAGGCCACTGCAATAAGCCAGGTGAGAGATGATGGGGGCTCAACCAAGGTGGTCATGGGGAGGTGATGGGAAGTGAGAGGAGTATGTATATATTTGGAAGGTAGAATCAGCAGAATTTCCTGATGGACTGAATGTAGAGTATAAAAGAGAGGAATAGAGATGGCTCCAAGGTTTGGGGCCTAAGTAACTTTCCAATGGATCAAGTTGCCATCAACTAAGATGAAAAAAGCCAGGAGCAATAGAATGGGAGGAAATCAGGAGTCCAGTTTGGAAGGGTGACTTTAAGATGTTATTTGCCATCCAAATGGAGATGTCAAATAAGCAGTTGGATGTATGTGCCCAGAGTAAACAGGAGTTGAAGAGAGGCCTAAACTACAGATACATTTTGGAGTCATTGATATATGGACAGTATTTAAAGTATTTAAAACCCACATGAGCTCATCAAGGGAGTGAGTGTAGATAGAGGACAGAAAATGATGGGGCACTTCACTGCTGAGAGAGCAGGGAGAAGAGGAGAGTGAGAAGGAACAGCCAGGAGCTAGGAAGAAGCTCAAGAATTCAGACTCTTTGGCCTGGCAGGCATAGCTCAGTGGTTGGGTATTGACCTATGAACCAGGAGGTCATGGTTCGATTCCACATCAGGCCACATGCCCAGGTTGCGGGCTCGATCCCCAGTTGGGGTGTGCAGGAGGCAGCAGATCAATGATTCTCTTTCATCATAGATGTTTCTATCTCTCTCTCCCTCTCCCTTCCTCTCTGAAATCAATAAAACATGTTTTAAAAAAATTCAGAGTCTCAGAAGCCACATGAAGGATGTGTGATTAATGGATGATGGGTACTCAACTCTGTCTCATAATGCTGACAGGTAGGGTAGCATGAGAACTGAGAGTTGACCATTGGATTGGTGTACAAGAAACTGTCAATATTTACAATTACATTTTAGCAGTTCTCTCTGTCTCAATCTTCAATATCAGTAAAAATAATTTTACCATATTGATTTGGGAAAAGGTATGCTTTTCCCTTACAGAGTAATCTAGTTTTAATATTCTTTTAAAAATAATAAATAATGAGAGTTGAAAGTAAAAGCCCCTTTTAATTAGGGTGGGGGTTAAGGTATAGTAGAGATGAGAGATGTGTTAGATAAGTTAGTTGAATAAGAATGGCCCACTTGCCCAGCTTCTGATATAAATTTGATAATAGCTCCTTATAATAAACTTCTTGCTATAGCCTCTACCTCTTCACATTTACAGAATGTCTCTCTTAGCACTTCCCCGATACTCCCAGTTTGTCTCAGAACCTTCAAGGCCTTCTCAATCCAAAGTTGAAATACTGCTTCTGAGTGAAATGTATAGCAGAGTGGCTACGAGCTTGGATTCTCAAACTACACTGCCTGGGTTCAAATCCTAGCTCTACCTCTGTATTAGCTGGCTGTCACTAGGTTATGCTGCCTAACAAACAAATGTGAATTACAACAATGAATCCGTATTCCCCCTTCATTTAACGTGGGTGGCTATAGATAAACCACTTTGACTATGCTCCCAACTCTGGGTTATGGTAGGATCTAGTTTATGTGTCTTCTTGATTAAAGGAGCAATCTTGACCTGAGAAATGCCTGTTTTAGTGGAAGACAAAAGAGACTAAGACATACTCTGCAAACACTCTTACGGCTTCTGCTTAGATGTCATGTCCATTCATATCCCTCTGGCTAAAGTTAGTCACATGGTATGGTTTCTGCTGTCAATTCCTCCCTTTCCTGTATGTACCAGTATGTGCTGCTCCACCCATCAAAAAGCAGGGCTTACTTCCTGCCGTAGACCAATTCCAGCATGTCATAATTTCAAGAGTTTCATCAAAAGGTTGATGAGACTTGGGGACTCAACAGGGTTGAGTCACACATGTAGTCACCTGTTGGGAATGGCTAAAGGCATTTCCCCAAACCTGACCAGGAAACTGATTGTGGCTGCCAGACAGTTAAAGGGCATCTTAATCTACATGTTATTGCCTCCTACTGGCCAAACACCTGTACAGTCATAGGCTATTCCCCAAACTGACAATGCTTCTGTACCCTTTGAAAGCTTACCCACTGAAGTGTATTATCTCCACCTTGCCTTAGGACAAATTGTGTTAATAATAGCAAGGGTCCTAGACAAGGAGGAACACACTCTTCAGTTCCTTTAGCTGAAGGTCCTCTGACCCCCAATGCCTTTCAAAATTATATCTCATCTAGATTCTTTATTAGTCTCTGGATTCCTATGTCATCTACACGCAGCCCCTTTTCCAGATTCCTGAACCCTTCTTGATGCTGGGACATGAACCCCAGCAACTTCCAATCCTCTTTCATCTGCACTGGCCTTGTGAACTTGCCTTAATCAACAGAATGTGTCAGGCCTTTCAAGCCCAGGTCTTAAGAAGGCTGGCAGCTTCCACCTCCTCTGTCTTAGGAGGCAGCTGGCATGCTGAAAGGAATCCCAGATGGACTACAAAATGAATAGAATCCATGGGAAGGGAATTCCTGAGGACATTCCAGCCTTAGCTAGGTCCCAGTTGATGTGGCTAGAAGACGCCCCAAGTTAAACCAGCAGAATAACCTCCCACTGAGCCCCAGCAAAACCATAGAATCATGAGAAATAATAAAGTGATGTTTTAAGCCACTAACTTTTGGGGTAGCGAGTTTTGCAACAATGGATACATGAAGTGTAGGTCAAGCCTCAAATAAGTGTAGCAGGGAAGTACCCTTCTCCCACGAGGGGTAATTCAATATTTTTGAGCAATGGTACAATTTATTTTAATTTTATTTTATTGTTTAAAGTATTACAAATAGTAGCACATATGTCTCCTTTTTTTCCCCATTGGCCTTCCCCCGGCTTCCCCCACCGCCCGGCACATGCTCTCACTCCCCGCCCCCCAGTGTCTTGCGTCCATTGGTTATGCTTATATGCATGCATACAGTCCTTCGGTTGATCTCTTACCTCCCCCCCAACCTCCCCAGCCTTCCCACTGCAGTTTGACAGTCTGTTTGATGTTTCTCTGCCTCTGTATCTATTTTTGTTCATAAGTTTATAATGTTCTTTATATTCCATAAATGAGTGAGATCATGTGGTATTTTTCTTTCACTGACTGGCTAATTTCACTTAGCATAATGCTCTCCAGGTCCATCCACGCTGTTGCAAATGGTAAGAATTCCTTCTTTTTTATAGCAGTGTAACATTCCATTGTGTAGATGTACCATAGTTTTCTAATCCACTCATCTGCTGATGGGCATTTAGGCTATTACCAAATCTTAGCTATTGAGCAATGGTACAATTTAGCGCACTCTTTCAGATACACTGTGAACTACTTCAGTGCTCTGTGTCACTCCTGCTTATCTGTAAATGCCAATGATTTTAAATTGTAACCATCTCATCAGATTGTTGTGCGGGTTAAGTAAGTAAACAGGGTTAAAGAAATAAATGCATGTGATGCATTCAGACTTAGAACAAAATGTTAGATATGTTCTGTTCCATCCCTAATAGGTCTGTTTCTTGCTGCTATTGCCTTAGTGGCACCCATCAACTGCCATTTGGAAGCTGTGACCCTTGCCCTAGTCCAGATCTCTGCAGGCCACAGCTATTTCTCAAGGAAGGCCAATACCACTGACAATAGCTGACTATTTAACTCTAACCACGTTTTACATTCACATACTTAGTTATTGTCCCCAAAGCACCTTTTTGTGTGTGAGAAATTAGTTCTTTTTAAAAATATATATTTTTATTGATTTCGGAGAGGAAGGGAGAGGGAGAGAGAGATAAAAACATCAATGGTGACAGAGAATCATTGATTGGCTGCCTCCTGCATGCCCCACACTGGGGATCGAGCCCCAACCCAGGCATGTGCCCTGACTTGGAATCGAACCGTGACCTTCTGGTTCATAGGACGACACTCAACCACTGAGCCACGCTGGCCGGGCACCAGAGCACCTTTTGTCAGGACAGATCTCTAGCCTGGACCACACACTGTTATCAGAAAAAAACTCTGATCTACCCACATGTAGGGCCTAGCAGTGGACCCCTATCACCTATCCAGGCTTCTTCTCTTGTGGTGAGTCCCTTTGGGGCTTTTAATGTCTGTCCCACTGACAAACCTTCATCGGGACCATTTCAAACCATTAAAGAAGTGTGCTAGAGGTCACAGTTTCTTTTCTCCCAAGAGGTTCTTTGGTCCCTAGGAACCCATCTACCCCAGAAACAGCTCTGTGTTCCAATTTTTTAAAAAATATATATTTTATTGATTTTTTACAGAGAGGAAGGGAGAGAGATAGATAGTTAGAAACATCGATGAGAGAGAAACATCGATCAGCTGCCTCCTGCACATCTCCTACTGGGGATGTGCCCGCAACCCAGGTACATGCCCTTGACCAGAATCGAACCTGGGACCTTTCAGTCCGCAAGCTCTGTCCACTGAGCCAAACCGGTTTCGGCTGTGTTTCAATTTTTTACTATAAGAATGTGTGATTTATAACTAGGAAACAATAAATCAAAGGAGAAAACCTGTGGGCTTTCTTTTAAAAATCTCCAAGTGATGATTTTTTCAAACTTAAGTTTTTTGTTTTTATGTTTTTATTGATTTCAGAGAGAAAGGGAGAGGGAGAGAGAGACAGAAACATCAATGATGAGAGGGAATCATTGATCGGCTGCCTCCTGCATGCCCCACACTGGGGATGGAGCCCACAACCCAGGCATGAGCCCTTGACTGAAACCGAACCAGGGACCCCCAAGTCCACAGGCCGACGGTCTATCCACTGAGCAAAACTGGCCAGGGCAAAGTTGGTTTTTTTTTGTTAAATCAAATTCCCTGTAATTCATGACATGTTAAGTTGACATTGGAGTCCCAACTTATTGAATTAGAAGAAAGCCCATTTTTTTTGACAAGTATTTTTAAGAATCTTTAGAAAATGCTTATCAGCATCTTTGAATCCATCTTCATAGTCCCTGTATTTTCCTGAAGAACAAATCTTCCCTTCGCATGCTTAGGCCCTGAGTGGAACAGAGCCACAGGTTCCCATCCTCTGGCAAACTTGCTCTTAACTATAGCAAGCTGTTTGCAAATGCAGACTTTATTATCATTCAGGCACTACATAGTGAAGCCCATAGATCAGAGCCCAAACTATCTGAAAAGATAGTTTGTAACTCACAGATCCCAAGAATAGGGGACATGCCTCACCATGCAGGGTCACACTGAGAAGAAGCAGGCTTGATCAGGAGGCAGAGGGAGCCAGGTGGAAAAGGTGGGCAGAGACTTTATTATGGCTTCCATGGGAAGAAACAGGCAAGACAGAAAAAGCAGGCTTAGAATTGGCTAGTTTCGCCCAGCCAGTGTGGCTCAGTGATTGAGCATCGACCTATGAGCCAGGAGGTCACGGTTCGATTCCCGGTCAGGGCACATGCCCGGAGTTGTGGGCTCGATCCCCAGTGGGGGACGTGCAGGAGGCAGCTGATCAGTGATTCTCTCTCATCATTGATGTTTCTATCTCTCCCTCTCCCTTCCTCTCTGAAATCAATAAAGAAAAAAAAATGAACAAAAACAGAACCAGAGACATAGAAGCATGAAACAGACTGTACAACCTATGAGGGAAGGCAGGGGGTGAGGGGGTAAGAGATCAACCAAAGGATTTGTATGCATGCATATGAGCAAAACCAATGGACACAGACAGCAGGGGGTGGCGAGGGCTTGTGCTTGGGGGAGGGGGTGATGGGATAGATGTCAATGGGGGAAAAAGGAGACTCATGTAATACTTTAAACAATGAAGAATTGAAAAATAATAAAAAATAAAAGAATTGGTTAGTTTGAATAAGCTCTGCAGGCTCTGGGGTGAGAGGCTGTCCTGAGGTGTCTACTATCTGGCCCTGGGGTGATTAGAGCAGAGGAATATTGGCCTGGTGTGTAAGAAGGAGGGGGGAGGGCCTCTGGATGCTTCATTTGCATATGAGAGGCACACTCTAGGGTGAGTTGTTTGTCATCTCTAGGAATCAGCTAACCCTGGCAGGGGCAGTCCCTTCCTAATCAGCTCTCCTCCAGGACCTACTTGCCAGAACATTAAGAACAGAGTCCTGGCCAGTGTGGCCCAGTTGGTTCGTCCTGTGCATGGAAAGGTCTCAGGTTCGATTCTGGTCAGGGCATATCCCTGGGTTTCCAGTTGTGGCCTCGATACCTAGTAGGGGGTGTGCAGTGTGCAGGAGGCAGCTGATCCAGGTGAGATGTTTCTCTCTCTCTCCCTCTCTCCTTTCTCTCTCTAAAATCAATAAAAACATTTTTTAAAATAAGTTAAAATTCTTAAAAAGAAAGAATAGAGAAAATAAGAAGATATAGTTAGGGACCATCCTGATGCATTAGACATGTTTCTATGTCCCTGAACCTCAATGGTGGGGGATGGGGAGTAGGGGAGGTGTGGGTGGGCAGTGGCACACACGGGGACACACTGTCCAATTCTGCCCACCATGGGGAGTGGGGGTAGGGCACGTGGGTGGGGGTGGGGGTGGAGATGTGGGAAGAGTGGCACGGGATACACACTGTCCAATTCTGCCCACTAAAAGCACAGGCCCTCAAGGCAGAGTGCCCCATTGTTTCTTTTTCTGAACTAAGAACTGAACTTATACTATTATGGCATTTCTGAGCCTCTTTGTAATTTATTGTCCCTTTTTCTGTTTCCATGAGGTGGGAACAGTGACTTCCTATTCACCTTTGCATCTCCAGATGCATACAATACTAATTAATACTTAAATATTTGTTAAATAATTTAGCTAATGAATTAATTAGGGAAATAGGACATTTGGAGAAAATATTATATGAGTAAAGGTGTATAATTCTCTCTCCACTGCTTATGATCCTTGGAATTTTACCAGCTAAATTTTAAATAGAAGAAAAGCTGTTTCCTAAAATTAGTGGTACCTCCCTTCCTTGGGCCATGACTAATTTTTTAACAGCTTTATTCATAGATAACTTACACACTACGATAAAGTTCACTGATTTAAAGTGCACTAAGTCAATGATTTTTAGTATATTCGCAGAGTTGTGCACCAATCACCATAACCATCCCTAGAAATACTCAGAGTATTTGGTAAAAAAACAAACAAAAAAAACACACAACCAAAACAACAACAAAAATACCCTCAGGCTTTCTTCCAATTTAGTAGGTGGGGACTCCAACATCAACTTAGCATGTCATAAATTACAGGGAATTTGATAAGCAATCTTAAGTTGGCATAATTAAGTAAGATTGCATGTTTAAATATCGAGACACCACTGGGAGGATTTTGTTAAAGCCCTCACATTTTTCTCTCTTGATTCACTGTTTTCTAGTTATAAATAATACCTCTTATAGTAATAAAAGTTAAAAGCTACACATAATATTCTGAGAGGGAGGAAGAAAGAGAGAGGAGGAAAAAAACATGTGAAACTTCCTATCAAATTATAACTAATTATCACTTCAGGTCCTAGCAAAGCTCTCTCTCCCCATACTTGGTAGAACATAGAGCTGTTTCTGGGGAGGAGATAAGCAATGTCCCCAGGGATCAAAGAATCTCATGGGAGAAAAGAAACTGATCTCTGTCCCACTTCCTTCATGGTTTGAAATGGTCCCAAGGGAGATTTGTCAGTGGGAAGGACTGCATTTTAGGAAAAATAGACGGAAGGAAGGTGCATTAAGAAAGCTAGTAAGAGAAATGTAGAACAGAAGAAGTAACGGAGAAATGAGTCTGAATATATATATTCCCCATAAATGTCGAGAGAAAGCTTGAGGAAGGAATAGGTGTTTGTTTTTGTTTTTGTTTTTGTTTTTTTTAAAAAAGGCAATGTATAAATGGAAATGTGCATACATTACTGGTGGGAATGAAAAATGGTGCAACCACTATGGAAAACAGTCTGGTGGTACCTCAAAAGGTTAAACGCCGAATTACCAATTGACTCAACAACCAAAAGACTCAACAATTGCATATCTACAGGTATATGCCACCAAAGAACTGAAAACAGATATTCAAACAAAAGCTTGTACAGGTTGCATGTGGCCCACAATAAATATTTTTGCGACCCAGCCAATATAATGGTATGTAAGAAACATTTTAGTAAAAATTTCAAAAGTTGCCCTAGCCAGCTTGGCTCAGTGGATAAAGTGTCAGCCTGCAGACTGGAGGGTCCCAGGTTCGGTTCCGGTCAGGGGCACGTGCCTGGGTTGCGGGCTCGGTCCCCAGTGGGGGGTGTGCAGGAGGCAGCCAATCAGTGATTCTCTCTCATCATCGATGTTTCTGTCTCTCTCTCCTTCTCCCTTCCTTTCTGAAATCAATAAAGAAATATATTTTTAAAATTTCGTAACTTAAATTTTACATTATCGTATTATACATAACTAGATGCCCAATGCAAGCAATTCATGCACTCCGGGGGCGGGATGGGTCAGCCTGTCCTGTACCCTCTCACAGTCTGGGAGACCTCAGGGGATGTCTGACTGATGGCTTAGGCCTGTAAGCCAGCAGTCGGATATCCTTAGCGCTGCTGCAGTGGCAGGAGAGGCTCCTGCCACCACCGCTGCGCTCCCCAGCCATGAGCCTGGCTTCTGGCTGAGTGGTGCACCCCCTGTGGGAGTGCACTGACTACCAGGGAACAGCTCCTGCATTGAGCATCTGCCCCCTGGTGGTCAGTGTGCATCATAGTGACTGGTCAGTCTGCTGTTCAGTCAATTTGCATATTAGTTTTTTATTATATAGGATTATTAATAACAAACTAAGTTCGCTAATGACTGAGTACTATGATTGTGTTGCATTCATTTCCCTTATGCTCAGGTGCCTTACGCGCAGGTGCACCATTTCTCTCCACTAATACTAGCAGCGAATATTTTAGCAGCCGATTGCTATGTCATTAGTCTTGTACTGACTTGTTTGGTGTGCACAACAGGAACTATTTCGCTTTTGGAGAACAAGAAAAATAGGCTTATTTGTGTTACACTTATTAATTTGTGCAGTTATTCAATGTCTGACAAGTTAATGTTCAAGAAAAAATATTAATTTTCATTAAAATGTTCTATTATTTTATGCTAACGATTACTCATTTATTTCAGCCCTTTATATTCAGCATGTCTCTATCAAAATAAACCTATGTTTCTATGAAAATTGAAGCTTTTGTTTTTTTGCGGCCCACACAAACTTAAACCTTGTTTATTTGGCCCATGTTAGCCTTTGAGTTTGGCATGCTTGTTGTACACCTAAGTTTACACAACACTATTCCCACTAGCGAAAAGGTGAAAACAACCCAAATAAATGGACATTTCATATAAATGAAATAACATATTATGTAGTCTTTTTATGACTGGCTTCTTTCATTTATTACAATATTGTAAAGATCTATTCATGTTGTAGCATGTATGAGACCATCATTGCTTTTCATAGCTGGATAATATTCCATTGCATGTGTATATTACAATTTGTTTATTCATTCATCTTCTGATGGTCCTTTGGGTTGTTTCCATTTTTTGGCTAATTAAAATTTACATGAAATATCCAGAATCGGCAAATCTGTAGAGACAGTAGATTAATGATTTCTAGGGGCTGGGGGTGAAGGAACCAGGGACAAGTGGAGGGGTGGAAGAGTGATTAACTACTAATAAGTATGAGGTTTTCTTTGGGGTGATGAAAATGTTCTAAAATTAGAGTATGGTGCTTTTATGGGGAATATATACATATAAAACCATCTCTCCTTTACTCATTTTGTCCTAGATTTCTCTTACTAACCCTCCTTTAAATCATTTTCCTTCCCTTCTATTTTCTTAAAATATAGTCATAGAACCTGGCTGGTGTTGCTCCAACCTATGAACCAGGAGTTCATGGTTCAATTCCCGGTCAGGTCACATGCCCTGGTTTCCGGTTTGATACCCAGTAGGTGGTGTGCAGGAGAGAACTGATCAATGATTCTCTCATCACTGATGTATCCCTCTCTCCCTCTCACTCTCTCTGAAATCAATAAAAAATTAAAATTGTATATATATATATATATATATATATATATATATATATATATATATACTGTATATACTGTTGAAATGAGAGGGGAGAAAAAAAGGAATAAGGAAGGAGAGGAATAGAGGAATGCTGGAGTAAGGACTACAGCATCTTCCTCCCCTGTCCACTGTGTTGCCTTTCTCAGTTTTGGATTCTCTGAAAGCAAAGCTTGAGATGGGGGTGCAGGTTGTTAATTTGAGAGGGGAGCCCAAAGTGCATGAGTGAAGGTTAAAGAAGTATAAGATACGGAATAATAAATAACCAGTGTAAGAGAGCTTTATTCAGCCTGCAGGGACTAGATTGCATGCAGACCACTGAGCAGCCTATAGAAGACCTTCCAGAACATTCCACCTGACAGTTTGGAGTTTTTATCTATGAACTCTTGTTCCCCATTGCTTAAGGGTGGCTCCCTGAGATGATAACTCACAGGCAGTGAGTTATCATCTTAGTGTGGTTTCAGCGTGTTCATGGCCTTGGAGAAGGCCTGAGACAGAAGAGAGCAGCAGTGAGAGGTGAGTCAGTACTGTCCCCACAGCTGCAGCTGAAGTAGGGAGCATATCCCAGACGACGGAGCCATGTGCTACATGCCCCCTCTCACAAACTATGGGATTCTTTTCAAATTATTTTTGTTGAAGTATAATGTATATGCAATAAAAGTCACAGATCATAAAAGACAATGATGAATTTTGACAAATGTATATGCCCAAGAAAACATTTGAAATAGGAACATTTCCATTATCCTAGGAAGTCCCTTGTGCCCCCTGTAGCCAATCCCTACCCACTCCCCCACCTCTTCTATCTCCATCCCAGTCAAGCATTCTCATCTCTATCAGCATAGATTGGGTTAGACTATTTTAGAATTGCACATAAATTAAATCATACAGTATGTACTCTTGATTCTGGCTTCTTTTGCTCAACAAAACATTCGTGAGATTTACTCATAATGTTGCATGATCAGTAGCTTGTTCCCTTTTATTCCTGAGGAGTTTTCCATTGTATGAATACACCACAATTGTTTATCTATTTGCCTCTTGATGGAAATTTGGGTCATTGCCAGTTTGGGACTATTATGAATAAAAATTATAAACATTCTTGTACAAGCTCTTGTGGATATTTTTTAAAGTCTCTGCATGTGTGGAGTTGTCTCATATAGTCTCTCTCTCTCTGTGTCTCATAAATCTTGGTGGAAGTTGGAGAAGGAGCCAGGAAGCAGCAAAGGGAAAAGTCAGGCTCTGCTCTATTCCCCAGAAGGCCCACCACATTCATTGAGAAGCAGGACATTTGCAATAGGGAATGTATTTAATTTGTGAACTTAATGTTGTATAAGAAATAGTCAGGCCCTGACCAGTTTGGCTCAGTGGATGGAGTGTCGGCCTGCGGACTGAAAAGTTCCAGGTTCAATTCCAGTCAAGGGCATGTACCTTGGTTACGGGCAGATCCCCAGTAGGTGTGCAGGAGGCAGCTGATCGATGTTTCTCTCCCATCAATGTTTCTAACTCTCTATCCCTCTCCCTTCCTCTCTATAAAAAATCAATAAAATATATTTTTTTAAAAAGAAAGAAATAGTCAGGATAATTTTTTTAAAAATATGCCCTTTGTTATCAGAAAATATGCACAACATACGTCCCTAACTCCTACTATATCTTTAACATACACTGCAGGTTTACAGGGCTTTCACTTTCTATTTTCTTTATTTCTGTAAATCGTGAATTTCTTATGAGTATTCATTACTTTACAATCAGAAAAGCAATAAAGATTTTTAAAGTCTGTTCAGTGTTGGGTGAATCTTTAAGAACGTGTCTCCTCTCCCGAAAAATCGCCATTATGATAGAACTTAAAGCTCTCAAACTGTATTTATAAACACACATAATATTCATATATGTACATAATATTAGATATATAATGTATATGTATGAATATTGAGAAAAATATTTTAACAGAAAAAAATCTTGAACAGCCTGGAGCTGAGACTAAAGCATCAAATTATGGCCCCATTACCCTCTCCCACAGAAAGTCGCAAAAATATACCCAAATAAGATTAGCATAATAAGGAAATGTACAAATAGCAAAGATTTTTAAATATGAGAATCAAAATATTTTTAAAACCTCTGATTAAATCAGAGAATCTGTGGAACAGGCCATTGAGGATCCAAGTGACTTCTCAGCAGACACTTTGCTCCTGGGTGTTCTTTTAAGCCCAACCCTGCCTTCTAGGTGGTCCGATGGGCCTCTGCATGAATGCCCTCAAAGCCTAGATTTTCCCCAAGATTCTTTTCCTTCACTGCTGCAGTCTCCTAGCCTTGCTGCCTCCCTGTAACCCTCTATTCACGTGCCCCAAGCACTGACTTCTCTTCACTGCCAAGTTTATGACTTATTAACCCTCTGGGAGACAGTTAAAGACCCTGTGCCTCCCTGCAAGGAACTGGTAGAGTTCAGCAGTAGTCTTCCAGAGGCATGTCCCCTGCCTCGGTGGTCTAACCTAAAATGCCAGCTTAAATGGTGGGGGTTCTAGATCCTCTGGGAAGAGGGCATTTATGGCAGAGCTATTTAGGGCCGGGCAGGGCTTACAATGACAGCGTGCAAACAACCACCTCCTCTGCTTATGGCTTGTCCTGCCTCCACTATTTACCCACAAGGATAGAGATTCAAAAGCAGAAAATCATGAATAGCAATTTTTTTTTTTTTTTTTTGCTACCGCTGGCACACAGCTGAGAATTGACTCAGTTCTCACTATGGAGCCAGGATGTGTCATGCTTGGAAAAGCGATTGCAGCAGTTGAGCTGCTCTCATTAAAATCATAAAATAAACGAAAGCAATCAACACTGCATCCTTCGAAGTCTCGAATAAGGCGGTAGCTCAGAAATTGCTAGTAGGCAGAAAGCTCCTTTTTCACACGGGGGAGAAAAGATTTCAGCTCCTAGTCTAATGCTTGAGTGTTGGAATGAGTGCATACCTATCTAATCATATACCTTACTTCTTTGGCGTTGATGTGCACAAACTCATCAGCCTTGATACATTATAAAGCAGCATCTTCCAGCAATTTTCATCTTTGGTATGTACCCCACAGGGTAGCTTATGCATTTTCATGAAATGACATGTGAAAGAATTTTCATAGCCGTGCTAGTCATATTAGCCCCAAACAAGAAACCACCAAACAACCATCAATAGGAAAATGAATAAAATACATAGCGATGAGAACGAATGGTCTCCAATTTTACACCCAATATAGTTGGATCTCACAACCATAATACTGAGTGAAAGAAGCCAGGTGCAAGAGTACAAATACTGTAGGATGCCACTTAAATCAAGCATACAAATGTTAGTTTAATATGCTGTTAGAAGTCAAGGTAGTGGTTGCCTATGGAGGCATGTGGTGACTACACAGGAGGCACGAGAGTACTTCTGAGGTACTGGAAATACTGTTTTTTGACCTGGTTGCTGGTTTCATGGGTGCAATCAGTTTTTGAAACCTCACTGAGCTGTAGACTTACGATATGTGTACTTTTTTGCATTTATAATTTAATGAAAATGCATTTGACAGGCATAAAGTTTCAGTTAGGCCAGATGAATAAGCTCTAGAGAGCTGTTGTACAATGTTGTACCTATAGTCAGCAATAATGTATCTTACACTTAAGAATTGGTTAAGGGAGTAGACCCCCTGGTAAGTGTTCTTACCACAATCAAATAAAACTTGTAAAATGTCTTAAATCGTTAGAAAAGATCCTCAGCATCAGACTGTGACAGATGCCTAATGGTTGTAAATTGCAGTGAAGGAAATCTAGAAGAGAGGTGAGTGGTTAAGTAGTATAAAGGTGTGTTTCATGGCTAATATCGCTTGAGGAAAGAACTTAGAAAAGTAGAGGAAAGAAAGTGTATCACATTTCAGTATGTCCCTTCTTGGAGAAACCAAGGCAAAAAGATGCCTCACACCAACAGACTTGACTAGCAAAATGGTCACATGTCAATGCAAGAAGTAACCATCCCATGGTTCTTTTCTTCACTAACAGTTATACAGAATATCATTGTGTTCTCATTCTAAGAAGCAATGAGGATTTAAAGCATTTTCTTTCCCTTGTTTCTCATGCTGATAACTCCCTGGCTCCAAATCCTCACTTAGAACAGGACAAAATGTCTAAGGACTGTGCATAGGATCCCTAAACCCAAGAGAAACCACCCAGATAAATGATGAAGGTTGAGGAAGATGATGGCTGAGAAGAGCTCTGGTGCTGCCTCCAACTGAGGGCACTGGGCCAAAACATAAATGAGGGCAAGTAGGGTCAGCAATGAAAGGGGTGGGGGTGGAGCAAGAAAGGGAGTTTGGGGAGGAAATGACTAGGAAGCTAGCAACTTACCAAATTCTCCTGATAGGCAGGCTCCGGGGCCAACTAACTCCTTGTTGGTGCTGTGTCATCAACATTGTGGTTGAGAGGTGCTCAGGTGAAAGTCCTCAAATACTAGAGAAAGAGGAGACAGGGAAAGTGTTTAGAGAGCCACAAATGTCTTTCTCAGACAATTGCACAGCATTTTATAGATACACAAGAGAAAAATCTCTGAGGAATTTGTGACAAGGATAATGAGAGTCCATTGACTTAACTTCTCCAAAGAACAAAGAACTCCTTGGGGACAAATCGCGTGCCTTTGTAACTCACTGATCTTGTCACCTCTTAAGGTCCCTTTCTCCTAAAGCACTGTTTCTCACACTTCACTTTAAGTGCTATGAATGCCCTGGAGATCCGGTTAAAACACAGATTCTGATTCATGGTTCTGGGCTGGGGCCTGAGAGTCTGTATTTCTAACCATCTCCCAAGCGAAGCTGATGCTGCCTGCCTGTGGACCACGCTTGGAGTGGCAAGGTCTTAAAACAGGGATTTGTTAGTGATCCGAGAGGCCTGATAGGCTCCTCTTATTGATGTTTGCAAATTTTATTTGCATATACACTAATTGTCTCTGGAAGACACAAAGACACTATCAACAGTGTTGTGGGGGGTGGACACTGGCTGATGGAGGACAGAGCTGGGAGAAATACCATTTCCTGTATACTATTTGCACTTTTTGATTCATGAGCCACATGAAGGTATACCCATTCCAGAAATTAAATCAATACATTTACAACAGGGAGGGGGAAAAACAAGAATTCATTTATTGTATCCGTTTTGTTCCGAGGGATTAAAGCAGGCACCAGTATTAATCTGTCTCCACATTTTGATTCATTCCTTAACTTGGTAAGCAAAGCCAGCTCCATTGTGTGGAGACTTAATTAGTATCTAGGAAGCACTAGGCTTTATCACAAGGGTCCCTCATCTTGTCCTGCAGGTGTTGATGGTGAGTGCTGTCATGGAGATCTGGGGCATTTCAGTGACGAACAGTGATGAAGGGTGCATATTTCAACACAGGCGTGTGTCTAAGATGCAATTCATCAGCAAGATAAAGACTGTTGACATTACAGCTCCCTCTGTCATGGCTTTTCCAGCACAATCAAAGCAAAGCTGTTAGAATTAGGAAGGGGACTGACATGTGGCACTACTGGCTGAACGGGAAATGTTAATTTTGGAAGAAAGGGAATCTGTCCTTTAATTGAACAACTGATTTTCAAATACATTTTCAGATACTGATTTCTTTCTTTTTTTAAAGTATATTTTTTATTGATTTCAGAGAGGAAGGGAGAGAGACATAGAAATGTCAATGGTGAGAGAGAATCATTGATCAGCTGCCTCCTGCATGCCCCCTACTGGTGATGGAGCTTGAAACTGGGTCATGCGCCATTGACCAGAATCAAACCCAGGACCCTTCAGTCCACTGGCTGACGCTCTATCCACTGAGCTATACCAGCTAGGACCAGTCACTGATTTCTTTTTTTAAAAAAAATATTTTATTGATTTTTTACAGAGAAGAAGGGAGAGGGATAGAGAGCCAGAAACAACGATGAGAAACATCGATCAGCTGCCTCCTGCACACTCCCTACTGGGGATGTGCCTGCAACTTAGGTACATGCCCTTGATTGGAATCGAACCTGGGACCCTTCAGTCCACAGGCCGATGCTCTATCCACTGAGCCAAACCGGTTCGGCCTGATTTCTTGAACTTACTATTTATTCATAAGCAGAAAACTTGATTGAAAAGAGTGTTTATATTTGGCAGATATTTATTGATAAACTTTGTAATGAAGTGTAGTATACAAAAAAGTGCACAAATCATAAGTGTGTATCGATTTCACAAAGTGAAAACAAACAAGTAAAAAAATCAAGAAAGAGAATATTACCAGACACCCAGAAATCACCCATTATATTCCTTGCCAGTCACTAACACAATACCTTTTTTTTAATTCCAACGTTTTATTATGATAGTTTTCAAACATATTGAAAAGTTGATAGCCCTGCACAATACCTATCTTGACTTCTAACAGCATAGTAGTTTTGTGTGGTTTTGAGCATGACAGAATGGAATCATACACTATCGTGCTTTTAAGATTTTAATTAGCAACCTCGTGCTCCCCTTTTCTAATCAGAAAATTGTACATCTTTGTCTCTCCACTTAGAAAGGGTGGCCACAAGTGTCTGGCTGATTAAGTCATTGATCGAAGTACATCCCGGAAACCACAGTGATCTCTTTCAAGCGAGTTGCACGAGAGAACATCACCCCCAAATTACAATGCCTCTCTATAAAAGGACACATCCCAGGACAGCGTCTTTATCTCCATCCTCTTTCCAAGTCATCAATTTTAAATTACCAAGTGACCCAGAGGCACTACAGATTCCAGGTCTGCAATTCTCTTCAGAGTCAGGAAAAAGAGTGGAGAAGATAAATCTTCCGCCTGTCAGCATACCCTGAAACCACAATATCCCTGTTAACCTCGTTAGGAAGAAATTCCATTCTCTTATACTCTGGGGAGGAGAGGAGATGCAGCCCCTGAAATTAGATTCTCTTCTCTGCTGGCGCAAGATGGGGCAAGACCAGGGGCAACTTCATTTTGGATTTAGCGGGTGACTAAATGGGGTGCCTAAGGGATGTCTTTTGGGTGAGGAAACTCTGGGCAGGGAAGATGTATAAAGTGGCACAAAGAAGACTTGAGAATAAAATGCTATAAAAGCAATTGATGAAGTTGTTGACAGAACAGAGACTTGGAAATCTAGTTATGTGGTATGGATGTCAGAAATTGGTGCTATTTATGACCATACAGAGGATACTGGAGACGAAAAAAAAAGCAGCGTCGTTACTTTCCCATTTTTCCCCTCACAAAATCTCTCTAACTGAAGTCTACCTCACTCCATGTCAAACCCAGCAAAACTGAGGGGGTAATAATAGCCATGGGGAAGGATTTAAAGAACAAGAGCCCATTTTTATCACAACAGGAGAGGTGAAAGCTTTGTTCTGGGTCCAGAATAAAATCATGATGGCTGTAGAATGTAAAGATTTAATACCAAATGTTTACCCTATGCAAAGTCCTTCTATAACATCCATATGTACATTACAGAGCCTTACATCTTGATAAAGTAACATTTCCCATCTTATTTTAGGTCCTCAGAACCCACTGGTGGTGTCATGGGTCGTACAAGGAAGTTGTAGCAACTGGGAAGCTTTCACGGGGTGTCTACTTCACAGTTGGCACAAATTGGGGTATATTCCCTGACCTTAGGGACCTCACCATTGGGATGAGGGTGTAAGCATCACCTGGAAGTTTGTTAGAAATGCAGAGTCTCGAGCCCCTCGCCACTCTTGAATCAGAATGTGCATTGGAATAAGATTCCCAGGTGGTTTACACCCATATTTTAAGTCTAAGGACTTTGAGCTTAAATGACACTCTAGCTCAGTTACTCTCTGCCCTGTCTGCACATTAGGACATTCTGGAGAACATGAAAAGTCCTAGTTCCCAGTAGAGTCGTAACTCACATGAAGACCTGGGGTTGGAGCATTCCAGCCACAGGGAAGAGGCAGGGCAAAGGCCATGAGGTAGGAACAGTCTTGCTGTAGGCCAGGAACAGCAAGTAAGGTGGAGCAACGGAAAGACTGTTGGGAGTTGAGGTAGCAAGAAATGCCATTCCAAAGCAATGGACTATTTAGACTATTGGGACTAGTAAGAATTTTATTCAATGGGAAGCCATTGGTTGGGTCTTGAACAGGGACTAGTTTGTAAGCATTCAATATAAAATACTTAAGCCCTGAGTGAAATTGTGATGTTTTCTAATTGTTGGGTTGGTTTTTTTATTCCCTTGTTCCCTTACCCCATTAAAATCAAAACATAACCCATACAGTATTAACTGAGAGTAGTTTATTTGATCCTCTTCCAGGATTCTTCTTGGGCTGCTCCCTCGCCCTCCTCCAACAATAACTCTATAAAGTCCTTTTTGACCAAACCCTCACTAATGTTCCCCTGGGAGAAGTCACTTAACATTCAGTTAGATGAGCTCTGAGTAGAGTCTGTGTGCATGGCTCTTGTCCTCATCCTGAAAAGGACCTGCCTCACTTCTCCCTCAGAAACATAACTCTGGGTGATGGGATGACAGTGCAAAGTCAAAAGAAATGAGGGATGGAGCGTGGCTGGAGTGGCTGAATTGTTGAGCATTGACTTATAAACCAGGAGATCATGGTTCGATTCCCAGTCAGGGCTCATGCCTAGGTTGCAGGCTCAACCCCCAGTGTGGGGAGTGCAGGAGGCAGCCGATCAATAATTCTCTCTTATCATTGATGTTTCTATCTCCCTCTTCCTCTCTGAAATCTAACAAAAATATTTTTTTAAAAAAGAAATGAGGGATGGAGAAGGACGGGGTGCAAAGTCTGGGAGCTAATTCTCAAAGACTGCCGAATCCGGCAAAGACAGTAAATACCATCCAACACAGTTTTTCCCACTTCATAGATTTGGAAAGTGAGACCTGGAAAAGTGAGGTTATTTTATTTGCCACGGATGTAGAGCTAACTTGTGGCCAAATCCAATCTAGAACCCAGGCCCTCAATGAAATTGCCTGTCCTCTGAGGAGTGCTAAACCTGCTCTTTATGAATACAGTTTGCCTCCAGACAGCTTGACACCATCCCACCCCCTGAGCCTATAGTGTGGATGTCTGGCCCTGTCCCTGTCCTTGGAGCTTCTGTGACTATCCCAAAGATTCTCACTAGAGTCAGGACAAATCCAGGAAACATGTAAATGCCAGAAGGCCTTAGAGGCGGTGGAGTAAAAAGAACTCAACTGGTGGGGTATTTCCAGGGTCTTCCCCAATTTCATACACCTGAATCATTCCAGCAGACCAGCAAGAAACCCAAAGGAATCACAATTTATAAGACCCTTTGGAGAGGTGGCTGCCAGCCCAAGAAGGTCTCCTAAAACTTTTCCTTATCCCATGTTTCCTAGGGTAACCCTGGACCTCATAAACAAGCCCCAGTAATCAGCATGTAGCCCAGCAACCTTCATTGGACTCGGATGTAATGGTCTTCACTGTCAGGCAAATTCTGGGCAAGAGCAGTATGAGTGGATCCCCAATGTAGGAACCACTCAGGGTCCACTACCATGGCACCTCCTGATTTTTCTGGATAACAAGTCACTCCAAAATTTAGTAGCTTAAAACAATAAGCATGTATTAATTCTCTTGTTTCTGTGGGTCAGCTGAAAGTTTCTTCTGGTCTGGGCTACCTACCCACGTGTCTGGTAGCTGGCAGGGTAGCTGGTGTAAGTGGGGGCCACAGATGGGAAGGTTCATCTCTGCTTTATAGAATCCAGTAGGCTAGCCTGGGCTTCTTCACGTGGTGGACTCAGGGTTGCAAAGAGCACCAAGAGAGGGCAGATTACAAAGGGCAGGGGCTATTCAAGATTCTGCTTGTGTCATGTGTGCTACTATCCCATGGCTAAGTCCAGATTCAAAGGGTGGGAAAACAGACTCCACCTCTTGATGGGAGGGGCAGGACAGTTAATATGCAAATGACTGATAAAGAACAAAATTCAACCAAGTAAATCTGAAGCTCTAATTTGCAGCAATTTATGAATGGGCAGCATCCCATAGAAGGGCACTCCTAGGGGTGGTACAATGGAAAGTTTTTATAGAAGAGTAGATCAAGGGAACTATTGGTGGGGGGAAGAAAGGATTATCTTTAGACCAGAACATCTTCATGTGGGGGGGGGAGGAAGTGGGAAGAGAACAGCAAGGGTTTTTATCATGCAGATTGCCTATTCTTTCTATGGAGGATGGAGAGGGCCCACATGAGAGATTACCTGTTAGCCACAAAATTCCAGACTGGTTGATTAAGATTATGTTTCTGGGAGAGGTTGAAATAGCAGTTAGATCAGGTATTAAATACTAGAGGCCAGGTGCACAAAAATTTGTGTACTCAGGGGGGTCCCTCGGCCCGGCCTGTGCCCTCTCGCAGTCTGGGACACCTCGGGGGTGACCACTTGCTGGCTTAGGCCTGCTCCCTGGGGGGATTGGGCCTAAGCTGGCAATCAGACATCCCTCTGGCAGCCCGGCAGCCCTCGGGGGATGTCCATTTGCCAGCAGGGAGCAGACCTAAGCTGCAGTCAGACATCCTTAGCGCTGCTGAGGAAGCAGGAGAGGCTCCCACCACCACCGCTGTACCGGCAGCCATCAGGCTGGCTTGTGGCTGAGCAGAGCTCCCCCCTGCGAGAGCGCACTGACCACCAGGGGGCAGCTCCTGCATTGAGCATCTGCCCTTTGGTGGTCAGTGTGTGTCATAGTGACCAGTCATTCCCAGTCTTTCTGCTGTTAGGATCAGTTTGCATATTACCCTTTTACTATATAGGATAGAGGCCTGGTGCACGGATGGGGGCCAGCTGGTTTGCCCTGAAGGGTGTCCGGGATCAGGGTGGGGGTCCCGCTTGGGTGCCTGGCCAGCCGGGATGAGGGGCTGATGGCTGTTTGCAGCTGGTCACACCCCCTTCAGGGTGGGGGTCCCCACTGGGGTGCCTGGCCAGTCTGGGTGAGGGGCTGAGGGCTGTTTTCAGGCTGGTGGGCAACTGAAGCTCCCAGCCTCTTTTTTTTTCTTTTTTTTAATTCTGGGATTTATTTACCTTCTATAGCTGTCACTGGAGCTGAGAGCCAGCTCCAGCTCTGAGGCACATCTCCAGCTCTGAGGCCGTGGCTGGCTGAAAGCAGGTATCTGGGTTTGTTTGGCTTCTATAATTGAAACATTGTTGCTTCCAGAGCTCAGAGCTGGGCCGTGGCAGGCAGGGAACCTTGGCTTCCTCCATCACTGGAGCAAGCAAGCCTCATGTTAGCTTCAGCTGCGTGGCTGCCGGCCGCCATCTTTGTTGTCAGTTAATTTGCATATCCTGCTGATTAGCCAATGGGAAGCATAGCGGAGGTATGGTCAATTACCATGTTTGTCTACTGTTAGACAGGACTAGAGGCCTGGTGTATGAAATTTATACACTGAGAGGGAGGGGTCCCCTCAGCCTGGCCTGCAGCCTCTCACAGTCCAGAACCTCTTGGGGGATGTCCGACTGCTGGCTTAAGCCTACCAGCAGTTGGACATCCCTCTCGCTGTCCAGGACCCCTCGCTCCTTACCGCCCGCCTGCTCACTGCTCCTTACTGCTCAGCTCGCTGCTCCTTAGCACTGCTGCAGAAGTGGGAGAGGCTCCCGCCACCATCACTGTGCTTGCCAGTCCTGAGCCCAGCTTCTGGCTGAGCGGCACTCTCACTGTGGGAGCCCACTGACCACCAGGGGGCAGCTCCTGCATTAAGTGTCTGCCCCTTGGTAGTCAGTGTGCATCATAGCAACCGGTCATTCTGGTTGTTCTGCCATAACGGTCACTTAGACTTTTATTATATAGATATGTTTGGTATCTTGAGCCTTAGCACAAGTGACGCCATTTTGGACCTGTGGTTTTCTCTTTAACAGGGCATACATATGAAGATGGGAGCAATTTGTGGCTTTTTGTTTTTTTTCAATCAACCACAGTGTCTATGGCAGAAGAAATGCTCTCTAGGAGCACTTTGTCCAGAGCATAAACTTCCTTCCTCACCCTATGAACAACAGAGTGTTTCTCTTCCTTCTTTCCCACAGTCACTTGCTTTGCCTCTTAAGTAATTGGGTCCCACAGAGACATCACAATATTCAAACATGATAAAATTCCAATAAAAATAGCTAGTGTTCCATATTATCCACTGATTTATATATTATACTAGAGGCCCAGTGCACGAAATTTGTGCATGGTTAGGTTCCCTAGCAGCTGCTGACTGCCAGCCAGGGCCTTCCTTCCCCAGCTGCCTGCCACCACTGCCAGCCGGGGCCTCCCTTCACACCCTCCTTGGCCTGGTGCCACCCGCTCACCTGCTCCACCATCCGACAGTGGTCCCACTCTCATAAGGGCCCATCAGGACTGGCAGCACCTCCACTGCCGCCCACTGCCAGCGCCACATCACTGACACCCGCCATGTTCCATGCCATCCCCTGGTGGTCAGCGCATGTCTAACTCCCGGTAGGTCGAACTCCCACCTGTGGGGACAATTTGCATATTAGCCTTTTATTATATAGGATAACACTAGTTGTTTTTATTCTTAGGATCATTCATGCATTCAACAAGTAAAATTTTTTAAAATGTATTTGTTTCTCTGTGAAAGAGATTTTACAGGACAGTTTTACTCAGCCTGCTTGTTGGCAGTGGCTTTCTGCACAGTAGCAATGCTACAAATTATATTTAGCAAATCAACATGCTATAAGACAGAAGTAAACTAAATTAGAAATATAATGCTTGGCTGGTTGTTTATTGCTTATATTACATATTTTTCACACATCATCGTGTGGATGTTTAAAGGTCAGGATTGCATTTACACTTGAGTTGTCTAAAATAAGAATGGCATAACCAGGAAATTCAACACTGTACTTTCCTATGCGTGCTCTATTTTCTCTCTGGCCAAGTCCTCAAGTATTCAGAAAACATACAACCTAGCATGTATTCTGGGATACGGGAGTGAGATGGTGTCAAGGAGACTGCAATGTTTTGTTAATGTTGCAAGTTTCTAAGAATAAGTAGGCTCTCATTAGTACTGGTGACATTCAATATATTTAAATTTGGAAAGACTTAACCTTGGCTCTTCTTGTTGTTGTATAGGTCTAGAATGTTGTGAAGTAGCTCAGTCAAATGCAGCCCATCTATTCCAATCATAAAGAAAACAAACAAAATCCACCAGGAGTCTGTTTCAAATGCTAACCTCCTCTCATAAGTAGCTCTCCAGGTAATATGTGAATTTACTCTTCTAGCAAAAGCATCCATGAGCTGTATTAGCTGCCCTTACAGGTCATCTGTATGCACCATATGTGTGTGCATGGAGGTAAGTGTATCTTCGTATCTGCATAGGAGTTTGTTTGTTTTTCAGATGTAAAGTTACATGAAGTTCCAGCCTCTATCTAAACCAGGGGTGGGCAAACTTTTTGACTCGAGGACCACAATGGGTTCTTAAACTGGACTGGAGGGCCGGAACAAAAGCATGGATGGAGTGTTTGTGTAAACTAATATAAATTCAAAGTAAACATCATTACATAAAAGGGTACGGTCTTTTTTTTTTTTTTAGTTTTATTCATTTCAAATGGGCCGGATCTGGCCCGTGGGCCGTAGTTTGCCCACGGCTGATCTAAACATATCCTCTTTCTGGGTTTAAATACATATGTCAGCCCTAGCTGGTTTAGCTCAGTGGATAGAGCGTCGGCCTGTGGACTGAAGGGTCCCAGGTTCGATTCAGGTCAAGGGAACATGCCTGGGTTGCAGGCTCAATCCCCAGTAGGGGGCGTGCAGGAGGCAGCCAACCAATGATTTTCTCTCATCATTGATGTTTCTATCTCTCTCTCCCTCTCCCTTCCTCTCCGAAATCAATAAAAATATATTTTAAAAATAAATAAATACATATGTCATTAACAATACAATATAGGGGTTACTGAACTTTTCCCATAAAGGGCCAGATAATAAATGTTTTAGGCTTTGCAGGCCATATGGTCTCCCACAACTACTCAATTCTGCCATGATAGTGTGAAAGAGGTCACGGATCATCTGTAAGCACATGGATGTGCTGGGTTCCAAGAAATCTTTATTTATGGACACCAAATGCAGTGTGTGCATGTATCCCATTGGATTGAATGTTTCTGAATGATACAGAGAAAACTGGATGCTTCCACGTCCAGATAAAAGCTCATCTCATTGTGGATGGATTAAGCAAGTCTAGTGAATCTTTTGATGTTATTTTGCCATCCAGTGCCTTGTGATTTTTTTTTTTTTTTGGATAGAAATATTTTGTTGGATTTTTTTCAGTAGCAGCTGTAACTTTTAAAGTGGCTGTTTGAATAGTAAACCTATTTTGATTTTCTTTCCCGTTTTTTAAGGTGATACGACATCAATCTATTCTGAGTGGTTAAAGGCCCCCCTGAGGTTCTTTTGAGGTACTGTCGCTAAGGTATTATTTACATCCTCCTTCATTCCTGTGTTATATAAATACTTACCACCTAAAAAATAGCTGCATGAATCTATACTTTTCAGTGTAAGCCTTTTCCTTCTTCAGGTTAACCATTAATTCATGTTGGGGACTTACTGGGCACTGGATTTGGTACCAGATATTGTAAAAGGTACAGATATGAGTGGGACATGCCCAATCTCAAAGCGTTTACACTTGTCCTGAGGAAGAAGAGCCTAAACAGCAATAACTACTAAATGGAATAGAAGATGCACACTGAGGTTTAGATGGAGGGTTTTAGATAATGGAGAAATTACTTACTGCAGGCCTCAGAGCATCAATTTTAGTCTCCTTTGATGTCCATAGTAAAGTACTGGCCGCTATTTTCCACTTAACCTGATAAAATGAGGCAGCCTCTTTCTGCTTTGGGGTCAAACTATGAAGTTTTAAACTATGAAATTAAAACTAAGCCCTGGCTGGTGTGGTTCAGTTGGTTGAGCATCATCCCATACACCAAGAGGTCACCCGTTAGATCCCCGGTAAGGGCACATGCCCGGGTTGTGGGCTCAATCCCCAGTATGGGGTTGCAGGAGGCAGCCAATCCATGGTACTTTCTCATTGATGATCTCTCTCTCTCTCTCTCTCTCTCTCTCTCTCTCTCTCTCTCCAATAAAAACATTTTTCCAAATGTTTATTCCAACCCTGGCCAGTGTGGCTCAGTTGGTTAGAGTGTTGTCCATGAACCAGGAGGTGGTGGGTTCAATCCCTGGTTGGGGAGTGTGTGGGAGGTAACTGATGGATGTTTCTCTCTCATATCAGTTTCTCTCTCTCTCCCCATTCCTCTCTCTAAATTCATTTTTAAGAAATTTCAATGTGTATTCCCTACCCCTATCAAATTGACTCAATATCCTTTTTTTAAAAATCTTCACTCAAGGGGTGAGGATATTTTTTCCAATGTTTTTTAGAGAGCAGAAGGGAGGGGGAGGGGTAGAGAGAGAAACATCGATGTGATAGAGACACATCAATTGATTGCCTCACATTCGCACCCTGACCGAGACTGTGATTGAACCTGCAACCAAGGTACATTCCCTTGACTGGGAACTGAACCAGTGGTCCTTCAGTCCGTAGGCCAATGCTCTAACCATTTGGCAAACCAACCAGGGCATGACTCAGTATTCTTGCAGGGAAATAAAAGGCTAAAAAACAAGATGTTATTGGAAACATGGCCAGTTTTCTGTTTTGACTTGATTACTTATCACATAAAAAATTTACTCATTAATTATGAAAAAAATAAATCCATCGAATTGAAGAATTAGTGTGACTGATTTGGGGAATGTAAATTGAATTGATTGTTTGGTCGAATCGACTGCTCAGTTCAAACTGGCAGAGCTAGTTAAGTTCAGCCTGGGCACAGATGGCTGCAGGTTAAAGTTATGGTACAGTTATTAAGGATCCAAGATGAGAGGAGGTAATAGGGTTAAGAACTGAATAAGCAGTTAAGATTTGGAAGATCTGAGATGTGGTCAGGGCAAGCAGTGGGTCAAACCAAAAATCTAAACTGGAGATCCCATAGGAAGACATTCGAAGGGACTAAAAGGAAAGATGCAACTTGGCAGAGAATCAAATCAAAGGTGAGGAAAAACCTTGACACAAAGAAGCAAAGGCTTGTCTTCACCTACGACTTTTTACTCTTCTCCAGCGAAACCCTGGACCAAACCCCTGGGCTGTTCCAAGCGTTAATGTTTATGAACACCTGACTCCACCCAGTAAAGAGAAAACTGTAGTTCCCTGAAGTAGAAGCTGAAGAAAATATTCTTTTATGTGGCTTCTTTAAGCCTATCACCAGAAAGTCATTTTTTAAAAAGACAGACACCAAAATTAAATTAGCATTTAATTTAGCAAAGTATGAGCTTTAACTATTTGGATTAAACTCCAGCTAAAGATGGATCCTGAGACACCTGTGAATGGCCCGGAGAATATAGTATAAATCAAGAATTTCAAGCTTTTAGTTCTAACTCTACAATTACTTAAATGACCTATAGCGAACTCGAAATAGGTACATTTCTGTCTTTCCAAGCTGGCACTGTTTCTCTTCCTTATAAAAGACTTTATGTGTGAGTCCTCTGATAAAAGGTATTTATCAGTCCTCTGATATGTGCATATGCTGTTGGAACATAGCTCATCACCAACAGTTCAGCCATGAAGAGTTGTATCTACAGAAGATCACAGTGAAATTGAAAAGAGCAGGAGCTGGCCCATGGAGGGATCTAATGGACCGGTGGCTGTCAGCTCATTGTTTAAACACTTGCTTTTCCTCAACAGTGATTCCCCCCCACCCCTGAAACTGGCTCAAACCAACATCTGACCCTTTTGTGATTATTTATATGGACTGTTGGTTTACTGCAGAGCACTTGAAATTGAAAAGACAAAAGCTTTCTTCCAGTGTTAAAACAAAGCAGCTTCTGACTTGCTCTGAAAATGCACATTGTGGAGATTCTTATCTGGATGAGCCTTTGATTTCCAGCCAAGTTTAGAGGATGGTCTAATAATAAACCAGCAAAGCAGCTTGAGTAGTAAATTTACCTAGAGTTTTTCCGAGAATGTGGAGATAAAATCCAAAAGAGAAATTCTCAAAACAATCCCCAAACCAATAAATTCCACTCCTCCACCTCCCCCATGATGAAAAGGAAAGCACAAAAGAACAAGCCTTTTTGTATTAGTAAGAATGGGTTATTTTATCTCTCTCCCTCTCTCTTTTTTAAATAACACTTATGGGCTGTTTCTGATCATTAAAAAATACATACTGATTATAGAAAGTTGGGAATACCCATAATCCCACCAGTCTAAATAACCCATTTTTTTTTTCTGTAGATATCTCTACTGTTTTTTACTTAATGAAAGTTTTATCGCGCTGTGTGTACAATTCCCAGAGTAAGATATTCCCAAAAAGGTAGTGAAGGTCAGTTGAATCTTCAAGAAACATCAACTGTGAAGGTTAGTTGATGACAACACTTCTCTTTTACAATTTTTCCCGTGGTTTTTGCCAAATGTAATACATCTTGCAGGATCAAAAGAGACAGTGACACTTTATCAAAGAGAAAAACAGTCAAGTTTGACACACACAGAATTGGGGTGGAATCAAATACTGGTCTTAGCCTTTTGACAGGTCTTCTATGTTAATCAGCAAAAAAAAATGTGAGCTTCTCATTTCATTCTATTCTACCCCTAAACCAATTTAACTTCCACTCATCTGGGCCCCAATGATCATGAATGCAAATAGAAGATGTGCTTCAGAAGGAGCTGGCGGAATCCAAATAAAATGTCTATGGCATGTGAGTATGTGTGTATGAGTGCATACGTACCTGTGTATACACACTCATTTGTAATAAGCACCCCAGAGTAAAGGCACTTTAGCTTCCTGAAGGGCAACACCAAGTCATCATGATCTACGTATGATACAAGCTACCATTTACTAAGTACTAACTACGCTCTGTGCTAGCGATTCTGCTTGCATTATTGAATTGAGTCAAATTTTTTCTTGATCACACCATTGAAACTGCAGTCTACCTCACCACTCCCTGTCCAGCACTCTTGATTTCCTTTAACCATACTCTAATGTGCACTGCTTTCCTGCCGGGAGCCGGTCCATCCTTGCTGTTTCAAGGGACCTGGCATATATGGCATACTGTTCTTTATATGTTTGCTCACCTTCTTGGCGCTGTGTTTTAACCAAGGTCACCTCTCCTAGAAAGGTTGAATCCCCAGGTAGGGATTTTCCCCTGAAGTTAGGGAGGGAATAAAACCCCTCAACTAAGTGCCAGGCGGGTAATTAATCCCTTTAACTATGAACAATCATGCTTAAACTACATAATCTTTTCTCCCTGGAATGGAGATAAGAAACGCCCTAACCTTTGTAATAGAGATTGATAGGATTGAATCAACTGGTATAAATACAGTTGTAACAAGACAGAAACACTCAGAACTCAGAGCACAGAACTAAGGACACAGGGCTTGGAAGACAGGACCAAGAGAGACAGAGCCTAGGCACAGAACCTACACAGAACGTTCTCTAGAGACAGAAGAACTTCGCTGGCGAGAGCATGCTGGAGGATCCTGGAGAGGGACTGGCCTCGGAGCCTAGAGACAGAGCCTAGCGGGAGAACATGGCAAGGGATCCTGGACTGAACCTGACTACAGAGATTGGCAGGAGAACCTGACTGGAACCTGGACACTGAACCTGACTGGAGAGTCTGGACAGAACCTGGCTGGAGAACCTAGCGAGGGAACATGGCTACAGAACCTCGCTGGAGATCCGAAGCAGAACCTCTCTGGAGATCCGGGCTAGAGATCCTGGCTAGGCTGCTGATCAACTGAACGCTGTCTCCGTGCCCTTCCTTCTTCGCCGACTCCGTCTACGCCTTTGGGAACCCCTGGACCTGCTGGGGTTGGACCCCGGCATCTGGCGCCCGAACAGGGACCCCTAGGTAAGCCCCACTCTCGGGATGGATAGGACTCCACCATAGGAAAAGGGTGGATAGTCTTCGCCGACTCCGTCCACACCTTTGGGAACCCCTGGAACAGGATTCCCCTAGGTAAGCCCCCCTCCCCCATTGAGAACCCCCACACTCGGGACTGATCAGACTCCACCGTAGGAAAAGGGTGGATAGTCTTCGCCGACTCCGTCCACACCTTTGGGAACCCCTGGAACAGGATTCCCTTAGGTAAGCCGCCCCCATTGAGAACCCCACACTCGGGACGGATAGGACTCCACCAGGGTGCTACAGACCCCCCTATAGAGGATAAATAGGGTAAGAAGGTGGATAGTACAGAACTTAGATTGAGAAGATGTGCCATACTGAGTCCAAAGAAAGAAGACTCTGTATTGATCTTTAGATTAAGAAGATGTGCCATACTGAGTCTAAAGAAAAAAGACTCCGTATTGATCTTTTAACATATATGCTTGTTAGCAGAGGAATTAAGGTTACTCCCAGTCAGACAGAACATTTTATACAAGAAATACATCCATGCTTTTCTGAGGAAGGAAAGGTGCTGGAAAGGTAAATGTAGAGGCATGGGAGAAGGTAGGCCCAAGGAGCCTTATCCTTAACCCCACTGCAGCCTTTCCACCCCGGGAAAGTGCAGGATTGGCAAGCTCTCCCTGGGATGATAGATCAGGACTCAGGTAATAGCGGAAAGCGCCAATCCTACTCTTAAAATGGATATAAGAGAGCATTTGAGGTTTTTCTTTTTAATGCCTGCTTTTAAAAAATAAAAAAGGGGGAATTTGCCGGGAGCCGGTCCATCCTTGCTGTTTCAAGGGACCTGGCATATATGGCATACTGTTCTTTATATGTTTGCTCACCTTCTTGGCGCTGTGTTTTAACCAAGGTCACCTCTCCTAGAAAGGTTGAATCCCCAGGTAGGGATTTTCCCCTGAAGTTAGGGAGGGAATAAAACCCCTCAACTAAGTGCCAGGCGGGTAATTAATCCCTTTAACTACGAACAATCATGCTTAAACTACATAATCTTTTCTCCCTGGAATGGAGATAAGAAACGCCCTAACCTTTGTAATAGAGATTGATAGGATTGAATCAACTGGTATAAATACAGTTGTAACAAGACAGAAACACTCAGAACTCAGAACACAGAACTAAGGACACAGGGCTTGGAAGACAGGACCAAGAGAGACAGAGCCTAGGCACAGAACCTACACAGAACGTTCTCTAGAGACAGAAGAACTTCGCTGGTGAGAGCATGCTGGAGGATCCTGGAGAGGGACTGGCCTCGGAGCCTAGAGACAGAGCCTAGCGGGAGAACATGGCAAGGGATCCTGGACTGAACCTGACTACAGAGATTGGCAGGAGAACCTGACTGGAACCTGGACACTGAACCTGACTGGAGAGTCTGGACAGAACCTGGCTGGAGAACCTAGCGAGGGAACATGGCTACAGAACCTCGCTGGAGATCC
This sequence comes from Myotis daubentonii, assembly GCF_963259705.1. Classification (NCBI taxonomy): domain Eukaryota; kingdom Metazoa; phylum Chordata; class Mammalia; order Chiroptera; family Vespertilionidae; genus Myotis; species Myotis daubentonii. Next base: position 117,861,171 of record NC_081861.1, read on the forward strand.
GAAGCAGAACCTCTCTGGAGATCCGGGCTAGAGATCCTGGCTAGGCTGCTGATCAACTGAACGCTGTCTCCGTGCCCTTCCTTCTTCGCCGACTCCGTCTACGCCTTTGGGAACCCCTGGACCTGCTGGGGTTGGACCCCGGCACTTTCCATAACATATCACCTTTTAACATACTTTATAATTTACTTATTCATTGTGTTGATGATATTATTACTATCTGTCTTTCTCCCAATGTTGCCAGTTTTGTTCATTGAGGGAACTCAAGATTCTAGAACAACTTCTGGCACAGAGTGGGGTTCAATCATATTTTTGAATGAACAAATGCATGAATGTATTATTTCATCTTTACCACAACACCTTGAGATTGACATTATTATCTCCATTTTAGAGAAGAGGAAGCTGCAAAGAGGTTGCAGAATTTGCCCATGGTCACATAGCTGGTGGGTAATACAATTTAGTTTTGAAGTTGGAGCTCTCTAGACTCCAAATCCTGTACTTTAAAAAGTAAGCCCCAGACCAGTGTTGTTCCATGAACTGTTTTTTATGGTTGAGATAAGTGAAATTGAGAGTAGGCATTTGAAAACATTTATAACAATTTGACATTGCTGCAACATTCAAGAAAGAGCACACAATGGACTTGGCTCATTGAACAGGACGTGGACCAGCTTGGATGTTGTCACACTCGCCTGGTGAGTTACATGTGCTAAAAGCTTCACACAAGACATACACAGTAAGACCACATTACAATAAAACGTCAACAGAAGCAGATATTCAGTTTTTCACACATAAACATTAGTGCTGTGCAGGCTTCTAATAAAGTAGCCCTTCAGTTTGCTAAAATTAAAAAGCCATATACAACTGCCAAGGCATTACAGAAAGACACAACAAAGGTATTTGCTTGGAAATGTTGGATGAATTGCTGGCCCTAGTATCTCTTTGCAACAACAGAAACAGGCTAGTTTATGGAAAACCAACTCATAGAAAATATAAAGCAAGCAAAGTGTTCTCCATTGCAATTTGTTATTATTAGAAGATATTAATATAACAATTTTTAGCATGTGTACAACTTCAATATGTTGGCAATATAATGAAAGGCTTGTTTTTTTCAACCTTGTTGCTGAAAATACTATTAGCACTGTGTTGTATAAAACTATGGAGACAAATGTTCTGTATAAAACATTGTCAACAAATGTGGTTTAAAGTTTAAGTTTTATATAAAAGTAATCTGATGGCTCAGCTGCAATTACAAGACAACCTAAGTAGGTACTAAGATTAAGGTGTCCCTGGAATGTAAATTACTGCACTTTCCTGCATTGAGATACTTTTGCTAGGAAAATAATGTCAACTGAACTAAACAGTGTGCTGACTGATGTGCTAAAATCAGAATTACATAACAGCTTATGCATTACATTTCAGATTATTCTCTATATTTCGTGATAACATAGAAGCTGAACATAAACAATGATTATTGCATGCTGGGTATGATGATCATCAAGAGGAAAGTCCTGCCAAAACTGAATGGCGGAATAAACTCAGTGCTTCTGCAGAATAAAAAGCCAGCTTAACACAACTTTTTAAAGATTTGAATTAGCTTGTTTGATTCTTTTGTTATATTTTCAGTATATTTGTTTTTAGCTAAGCCTTGTACTTATCCCATGCAAGGACATAGTACATGTTTTTCAGTGGCCTATAAGATCTAAAAACCAAAGCAAAAATTAGAGCCTTGGAAGAACAAAGTTTTTATAGATTGTTAAGGTATAGTCCATAATTTTGCAATTATCATCAACAGGTAAGATATTAATATTGCACATCTGCAAATAGTTTTCTCTGAATACCTTACAAATTTGATACAACACTTTTTATCATAGTTTGAAAAAAATCACACACATGAAATTCATGAATCTTAAGCCTTCTCTTTCATAAAAAGATAATTTAAGAGAATAATTCTTGGATTTCTGGTCAAGATGGTGGCATAGGTAAATGAGGTACTCACATCATCACACAACCATGTCAAAATTACAACTACAGAGCAACCATCATTTGGAACAACCTGAAATCTAGCTGAATAAAAGTCCTACAATTAAGGTTATAAAGAAACAGCCACATTGAGACTGGTAGGAGAAGCAAAATGGACTAGTTCCACAGTTATGTGTGCAAGATAAAAATCAGGAGGGATATCTCGGCTACAGAAGTCCCCCTGAAGAGCCAGGGATCTCAGATCACACCAGACTCCCAAGCCCAGAGCTGAGAAGAGTAGTACCCATAACTTCTGGCTTTAAATATCAGTGAGTATTGAGGCTGAATAAGATGGAGGGCTACTAGAGTCCCAGGCAGTTCCTCTTAAAGTGTCCATGCATGGACTTACTCCGACTGGCTACCTCTGAGTTCAGCACTGAAATAGCAGCTTGAAAGGCACCAGAGACATACAGGGAGGAACTGAGGTGTCTGGCAACAGGACAAGAGCTGGAGGGGAGCTTTCTCCCAGAAAAAAGTGCTGGCAGAGGTCATTATTCCTTTGATGAGCCCTTTCCCCACAAAGCCAGTAGACAGGAGCCATATATGAGTCTCCATCAACCTGGTCCACACTGTTTGTCCTGCCCTAGTGATGCCCTGAGACCCCATACCACCAAATCTACAGGCCCATCCAAGCTCTTTCCAGTGCTTTTCCTGTACCAATGGCCTGTCGTGGTTCATGCTTCAGACATTCCTAAAATCTCTCAAACAAGCAGCATGTGGCCTCAGTGTATCCCATACCTCTCGCTAAATAGCCCCAGGCCCAGCACCAGCAGCAACTGGCCATGGTTTGCAGCTTAGCCTCTCCTGGGCACCTCCAAGCCCATCCCAAGTAGCATCCAGATGTAAACAGTTTGGTAGCTAAAACTGTGTGACCCTGGACAGAACACAGATGGTGGCTGACCTTGGTCTGCACCTTCCAGGAGGCCCTAGAGCCAACGTACCCAGTGGGTCACTTAAGACCATGTCAAAATACCACCCAATCACCCAACACACTCAAGAAGCAGACTCAGTGGGCACCATAGCTCCACTGAAGTAAGTCCTGCTTGTGGGAAGAGCTCAGGAGATTTATCTCAGTGCAGTGGCAGATGCAATGGCGTGAGCACACTCCGCCTATACAAGCTTCCTCGGCACACCAGGAAGTGGCAGCGCCCGCCTGAGCAAGCCCCCTAGAGCCCCTACATAGTACCCTGATCTTTCCTACTATTGGTTGCCCTAAGGATAGTGTAAACTTCTGATTGGTCTGGAATGTTATATATGTTGCTGCACTTACACAATAAACTTAGATCTGCGTCACTGAACCTGGTCTCCGGAGTTGGGCATGCTTCGTTAGGACTCCGTCGGCCTCACCCCCACGGGACCCCCGGCTTCACTGCTCTTGTGGGGTGGGCGCTGGCACAGCTGATCCTCCACAGTGGTCAGTGGTCAAAGCCAGTCCTTGCAGCTGATCAGCCTGGGGGTAAATCCCTCCCGTTAATATGCGAACAACAACTAATTTTACCATAGGTTAATTGAAATAAACAAGAGTTAAGTTCCTACGGCATCTCATCAACGTTATAATGAAATGATGTTGAACAAAGCTATGCTATTCAAGGACTTGCTGTAGTTGGGAATATTAGAGTGAACAAGGCACCACCTGCTCTCAGAGTTTAGTGCAGGAAACAGAAAATAAAAAAGACAATCTACATGTTCTTGTTTTCTACTGACACATAACAAACAACCCCAAACTTAGTGGCATGTAGTGAGTGTCCCAGGGGGGGAGGGGGCAAATTCAAGCTGCCTTTTGGGCATCCCCTCACCTAGAAGCACACAGAGCAATGCTGCTGTCTGCCCTCAGAAGAATGTATCTTGGGGAAAGGTCTGTTAGAGAGGTAAGGGACCTTTTGAGTAAGGGAGTCTTGAGTCCCAGATATCCTGAACAAGACTGGCTACATACATGGTGTGGCCCAATGCAAGATGAAACGGCAAATCCCCTTGCTCTGAAAGTAGGAAAAAAAGCACTGTTAAGGTTACTAAAATAATAGTCCGGGGCCTGTTTCCCTGGAGCAGCTCCCTATTGCTGGAGAAGAAAAGTGCCCCAGATCCTTTCAGGATTAATTTATTCAAAAAGGAAATAATGGAAAAATAATCAACATGCAAAAGTCTTGTGAAGAAAGTGAAGGAGAACCACAGAACATGCCAAAGGCCAAGGAAGACCACCCTTCAGAAGATGTACCACCCTTCAGAAGGAAATCCTCCGCCTTCCAAAGAAGGTGTAAGCCAGGAAGCAGAAGGAAACCTTAGAAGCGGGCTGACTCAACCTGTGCAGGCATTCAAAGAGGACACTCCGTTAGGCATTTGGACCCTGAAGAAATGCTAAGAGTAGATGAGATGGAAAGGCTTAGGGAAGAAATAAGAAGAGTAAGAAACAAGTTTGTGATGCTGCATTGGAAACAAAGACATTCACGCAGATGACCTTATCCTGTGTGCTTTAGGCCTTGAATTCTTTTTTTTATCTTATAGTAAAATCTGGCCCCTGCTTTCTATTAGCATATTCTGATGTATCTTCTACCTTTGTTTTACTTTTAATCATCTGGTAGAATTTTGTTTTAGATAGTTTCCTTGTTAACCAGCATCTTACTGGATTTTGTATTTTGACCTATTCTCCAGGTCTATTTTTCAATTGGGAAGTTTCACACAAATGCATGAAAATATGTTCATTTCATATTGTAAAGTAACATAAGTTGCAAAGCATATTTAGTATCAGCTCACATATGTACAATAAAAATCCCAAATTGTGTGTGTGTATACATACATACATACATACATACATACATCAAAAATTTTTTAAAAAGGTTACTAAAATATAAAGTTTACTAGAGGCCCTATGCATGAAGATTCATGCAAGAATGGGCCTTCCTTCCCCTGGCTGCTGGCACTGCCTTCGCTTGGCCCGGAGCTGCCTTTCCACCTTCCCATGCTGCCCAGAGGCCCAGAACGGCTGGGGTGGTGCAGAATGCCTGCGTTGTCACCATGGTGATGACGCAAGCATCCTGCCCTGTCCCTGGCCGCTTGGCACCTGCATATGCAAATTAACCCGCCATCTTTGTTGGGCTAATTTGCATACTCACTCCTGATTGGCTGGTGGGCGGTGCAAAGGTACAGTTAATTTGCATCTTTCTCTTTTATTAGTGTAGATTTCTTTCTTCCATGGTCTGCCTCGACTTGTCATAGTGCTGTTTATTGACTATTTAATGCCATTCTGAGTAAAGAAAAAATTTAAAATTTAAATTATTAGCATGAATTTTACTGTTCATCTTTATAGTATACAATGCCAGTTTTAAATGGAAACATAAGAGCTTTTAACTCATATGAAGAATCACCAAAATTATACAATTTACATAACAATGGGAAGCCTGCACAAAATTAATTGTTTTTATTTCACTTCCTGATATGTGCACATTCCAGCAATACTCTCTACTTTCAATGTACTGATGAGTAAGACAGAACTGAAAGAAATAGGAATCCTGTGTTAGCCTATTTTTCCTTTACCTTCTGTATCTTCATTTTTCAACAAAAGTGGTTAGTTAATGCAGACAAGTAAATGAGTAAGAAAGGATATGATAGGGTTCCTTGCTCATTTGTGCTTTCTTAGAATTACCTTCTTTTTGCACTCAAAGCAAGTTCTAGTTCAAGTAGGAAGCAGTTTGCACCCTCACTTCCTCAATCATAGATATAACGAACATAGCTCGTACTTGCTTTGAGTCTCACTAAACTCCCACACATGTGAGTCCATCAGCAATCTGTGCTGATGGAACACTGTAACCCTATATGCTAAAGGGGTGGCATGAACAGCATAGATGTAGCATATAGAAGGTATACTGTGTCTCCTCTGCTCACGTGCATCTCCATTGTCACATCAGACTTCATTCACAAAACACAGGTTTAAAGCTAAAATTATTAAGACTTTCAAGACAATAACAACAGAGCCTTAAATAAAGGGTGGATCTTCCTGAGCACAGGGCCCTGTATGACTGCACAGGTGGCATGCCCTTGGCCTAGAAGGGTGGACAAATAGTCTCTTGATGGACACAAGCTCTCAGTGGGATATCTTTGTGCCATGGACTCCTTCCTTACCCTCTGGCAAGGACTATGACCAAAAGAGGACCCATGAAGGACCCTCATAGGGCAGGTCCCAGGCCAGCAACCCTCTTCCTTGGGCCCTGGGCTTATAGGCCAGACAGATGGTGACTTCTACCCCAAAAGGAAAGATGGTGGGAGTGACAGATTTGAGGACAGAAAAGATTTATTGTGTCCTCAACCAAGCACATTGTACAGACTCAATACATATTGATGAATAAATGAATACACATAAACCAAACATGTGGTTATACAATGGAACAGGTGAGGGCATGTGTTTTGATGAAATACCTGACTTAGATGGGGAATGCAGGCCTAAGTTCAAAGTCAACTCTCTCTCCTGTTCATTACAATGCAATTTTGCATATGCTCCAATTGTGTACCACTTATCCTGGGCTATCACATCCACACAAAGAACCACCAAAGTACCATGTTCCGTCTTCCTTTTTATATATGATTTTTAAAATTACCCCAGCTAACAAAATACTGAGCTATGTACTTTCTTGCCTCAATTATGTTTTTCATCATTACATTCCCTCTTCAACCTTGAGACTTACTTTTCTTAAATTGCATTCCCCACATCTGGGATACAAACCATTCTGTTGATACAGCAAATGCATATGATAAGGGAAATGTGCATCTGTTTTAATTCTCTAAAACCCAGGCAAGATTTGACCAAACAAATCACTAGGCCATTCAAAATCCCACTTTTTTTTTTTCATTGAGTGTATTCACACAGAACTGGTAAGAAGTCAACACTAAAGAAGAAAATGTTGCTCACCTATTTTTTTTTCTTAAAATATTTGGACCCTAATTGTATGCATTTTTTTCAGTTTGGTTAAGAAAATGAATCTGCTGAAAATGTTCCACCACCAAAGAAAAATATTCATACATTTATTGAAAGCAAATAACCCACCAATAAACCTTGAACTTTGAGAAGAATGAGACTTTACTTACCATTGCCATCCTCTCTGTTCACTTTCAGGTCTAATGGGTTGAATATAAATATTGCCTCTAGTTTCCCTTTTTGTTTTGATTAGGCTACCTGTACTTGGTCCCCAAAATCTCAACACATGCCTATGAGTACCTAACCTTTATAGAGAAAAAATAATGTTTTCCTACTACACTTTGAAACCTTCAGAAATTCTCATTTCACTTTCATGAATGAATCTCAACCCTGGGCTTTTTTTCTTCAAAAAGGAGGGTCTTGGTTGGAAGTCCTAACTCCTGTTTAGTATGTAATTCCCATTACCTTCAACAATTTTAAAGCTATCTAATCAATAGAGATAATCCCAGATTTTAAAAGGCTATGCTAATTGCTCTGATTCCTTTTATTCACTAAATCCTCCTTTATTTCACCCTTCCTTAAAAGAGAATGGTACTTTTTTTCTTTAGGAATCAATAAACTCTCCCAGAGCCATTGAAGCTTCCAGAAAAGGCAGACAGATAAAAATTTTTATTTTATCTTAACTTCTTTCCATATTCATTGATCCCAAATGCTCAAAGACACAAAAACAAGACTGTAGCTTTTAAAAAACTACAGCCACCAGAGCTCGAAGTCATTAGTTAGCCACCTCTAGTATAAATGGTTGGCCTGTTTTTGATGCATAGGAAGTGCTACATCATGATATGTTGATTGTTTGATTGATGTTGAAAAGGCAAGTGCCTGAGGGTAAATGTGATTTTTTTCTTATCATTGTATCCTTTACAACTGCATGAAATACATAATTTTCTATAAATCACTCTCAAAATGGGTTGTATCATTTTCAGGTTTCTGAGAAAGGCAATTTGGACCAGTTCTCTAGCAATTTGAAATGGAAATTTGACTGATGACAAGGCAGAACAACAGCAAATAGCCTTCACAAACATTTAGTGAGAAGTAGCTATGGGCCAGCCACCTTACCAGATACCAGACATAGAAGGACACCTAAAATTGAGTCCTTGATTTCTGAATGTTCACAGTGAAGTGGGAAAATAGTAGTAGAAATAATCATCATGAAATGTGCAGAGTTGTAATACAGGTAGTATGTGCAGACTAATACAGTGACACAGAGGCCCAGTAACAATGGATGGGGATTCAGTAAAGTGGTTAAGATCATATTTAAATTTCAGATCTGTGATTCACTGTCTCGCCTTGCAAGTTATTTGCCTCTCTGTGTCTCAGTTTCCTCCTCTGTAATAGTTATAATGATAATACCTATCTCATAAGGTTATTGTGAAGAGTGAGTAACTCAGAACAGTGTCTGGAACATATCACTCAACAAACATTAGTCATTGTTAGTACTATCAGATTATACATAAAAGGGAGTCTGAGATTTAACCTACAACAGTAGATGGAGAAGTGCAGTCTTCATGTAACAAACATGTGTGGGAAATCCCACTCTGTGGCTGGAGAACAGACTAAAAGGATGGAAATCTACACTAATAAAAGACAAAGATGCTAATTGACCGTACCTTTGCTACACCCACCAGCCAATCAGAAGAGTATGCAAATTAACCCAACAAAGATGGTGGTTAATTTGCATACACAGGCACCCAGTGAAGACTGAAGACAGTGTAGAAGGAAGCCAAGCACTGCAGAAGGGAGCCAAGAGGCAGAGAAGGAAATGGATCGGAGGTAGAAGAGATGGGAGTGGAGCTGAGGCAGCAGACACGGGAGGGAGCGAAGTGGCAGAGAAGGGAGGGAGCGAGGTGGTGAACACAGGAGGGAGGTGAAGCAGAGGACATGGGAGGGAGCCGAGGCGGTGGGGAAGGGAGGGAGCCGAGGCGGTGGGGAAGGGAGGGAGCCGAGGCAGCAGAGACGGGAGGGAGTGTAGCCTGCCTCCAACTTCACTCCCTTCTCTGCTTCGCTCTGGCCTCAGGAAGCCCTGTTCTTGCAGGAATAGGCCCAAGGTAGCCCTATTCTTGCAGGAATCTTCCTGCAATGGACCACCAGTCCTATATAATAACTAGGGGCCCGGTGCACGAAATTCGTGCACTGGGTGTGTGTGGGGGCGGGAGTGTCCCTCAGCCCAGCCTGCCCCCTCTCACATACTGGGAGCCCTCAGGCGTTGACCCCCATCACCCTCCAATCGCAGGATCGGCCCCTTGCCCAGGCTGGATGCCTCTGGCTGAGGCATCCGGCCTGGGCAGCGGGGACCCGCAGCTGCAGCGGCCCCGTGATCGTGGGCTTCGCTTTAGGCCCAGGCAAGGAACCCCTAGCTCCTGGGACTGCCAGCTTCGACCGTGCCCAGCTCCCATCGCTGGCTCCACCCCTACTTCCTGCTATCACTGGCCAGGGTGGAAAAGGCACCTGATTCTCCGATCATGGCTGGGGGGCAGGGCAAAGGCGGCCCCAGGGCCGCCTTTGCCCTGCCCCCCAGCTCTTAGCTCCCCCCTGGGTTTCCGATCACTGTCAGTGGCAGGGGGCTTCTTCCTGCTTTCCCTTTCGCCTCCCTGCATTGTGCCTACATATGCAAATTAACCGCCATCTTGTTGGCAGTTAACTGCCAATCTTAGTTGGCAGTTAATTTGCATATAGCCCTGATTAGCCAATGAAAAGGGTAGCTCGTACGCCAATTACCATTTTTCTCTTTTATTAGTGTTGATAGCCTAATATGCAAATTGTCCCCTCGACCAGGAGTTCGACCAGGGGGCGGGGCTGGCTGGCCAACCATGGGAAGGGTGGCCCCAGCCAGTGGCAACAGCAGGCAGCTGGGGGAAGGGAGGTCCTGGCTGGCAGCTGGCAGCCAGCAGCTGCTAGGGACCCTACCCATGCATGAATTTTGTGTACTGGGCCTCTAGTGTGATAATAACACACACTGCTCTGGAATGTGACATATGTGAATCTTAGTTCTGCTACACACTCACTAGCTAGTTATCCTGGCATGAAAACAGTAGGTGCTCAATACATGAGAACAAGGATTAGGTGTGTGGGCGAAAATGGCTTGGGATTGGCACTAAAAGTCTCATAGAGTATACATTGCAGAGAGCTTGTATATTCAATGTACTACTCAATCATTGCTGTGTAACAAATACCTCCCCCCCCCCACCCCAAATGTTAGTGGCTTACCACAGCATTTATTTTCTAACCCATAGGTGACTCAACTGAGGTTTGACTTATTTTGGTTGATTTTTGCTGGGCCTGCTTGGGTTCACCTTGGCTTGGCTCCAGGCTGCAGATCAAGTTCTGCTCCACATATCTCTCATCCTCAGAACTGTGGCTATCTTTACGGAGTATACATTTCCAGGCATGCATTTATCTTGACAATAGCTGAAGCCAAAGAGAAGGATCCAAACTATATAAGTACATTTAAAATCTGCTCACATAGCATCAGCCAAAATTCCATTGATCAATGTAAGTTGTACAAGATGGGGAAATATACCATGTTCACATTACAAGAATTACAAAGTCACATGGCAAAGTCTATTGATGTATAAGTCCATTATAAGGATCGTGAAGAATTACAAATAATAATCCAATGTACACGTTTGGGAGTTTTTATTCATTCTATAGATTAAAAAGATCCATGAAAGACATTATATTAAGAAAATGACATGGTTGGATTGATTTAAACTTTGGAAAGTGCATCCTGGAGGCTATGTGAAAGATGAACATGGTGGGGAGGGACCAGTGCTTCTAGTCCATGGACCAGACAAGACATGGTTAGGATATAGCATTGCATGAAGAGGATAAATGTGAAAAAAAGTTGATGAGTTAGGTTTGGCAAGACTTGGTGACTAACTGGATGTGGCATGAGTGGGACAGAGCAGGGTTGGTAAGAGAAAAAACGTGGAGGTAACTCAGAAATTCCAAGGTTAGACAATTTGGGTGATGGTAACAGTATATCCTGAAATAAGGAGGGTTGTAGTAAGAGATCTTTTCTGAGGAATAGGACATAGGAAATTAATGAATCTAATTTTGAATAGTGTAGTGGCTTTGTAATGTGTCAACTTGCCTAGGCTAATCTCTATTTCCCAGAATTTCTTTAAATACTTCTGATTAGGGTTGATAACATTTTTTGTCAAATGCAGGTGGTTTTGTTATGCTTGGAAGGTCAGTTCAGGGGCACCCCGGGTGATGTTGCAGTTTGTGCACATTGTTGTCTCACCTGCTTGGTGGAGGGCAACAGCTGGGCCCGCAGCTGCTCCACCTTCCACCTTATCTGCCTTCTGTTTCTCTGACTCCTGGGTCACGTACATGATTAGCTCCATAACGGAGAATGTCAGCTCCTGCTGTAGGACACCCACATCATCAAAGTTGTAGTCTTAGTCCATGAGCAACTGACAAGGGCTCTAGTCCTTTCTCACCAGTTCCTGTTTGTTCTTTATCCACCCCATTTTATAGCTATCTTCCCTTACCAATTGCCTGTACTGCTGACTTTAAGCTAGAGAATCCAATGTAAAGATTACAGCCTTACAGACATGGTTTACCAACTTCTACAAGTGCAAAATGTCACATCACAACAGCAATAAGAACACCTAGCACAAAATCTTTGTTTCTAAACACCATTTCCCACTGAAAGGAATCAAGGATCCTTGCATAAATGGCTGATTCCAGAGCCAGGATATAGAAATTATAAGATGAGCCAAAAACATTATTGTGTGTGTTTCAGAAAGTAAGAAAGTGTGCAGAAATTTATGATGTACATAAAAAATACACAGGAGTTACCTGGCTGGTGTCTCAGTGGTTGAGCATTGACTCATGAACTAGGTTTTAGGCTGGATCCCCAGTGAGGGGCTTTCAGGAGGCAGCCCATCAATGATTCTCATCATTGATGTTTCTTTCTCTCCCTCTCCCTTCCTCTCTCTGAAATCCATAAAAAATATATATGTATTTTAAAAACGACATAGAAGTCACCTTGAAGAGGATTCCATTGGCCACATCTGAGAAAATTTAACATCAAAATATATCATATAGTGCCCTAGCTGCTTTGGCTCAGTGGATAGAGTATCGGTCTGCAGACTGAAGGATCCTGAGTTCGATTCCAGTCAAGGGCACATACCTCGGTTGCAGGCTCCTGGCCCTGGTTGGGGGCATGCTTGAGGCAACCAATTGATGTGTCTCTCTCACATCAGTGTTTCTCTCTGTCTCTCTCTCTCTCCATTCCACTCTCTCTAAAAATCAATGGAAAAAATATCCTCAGGTGAGGAGATATATATATATATATATATATATATATTATAGCAATGAATTATAAGCCACTGAATAAAAATAAAAATCTATGGATCCATATTGATTGATAGATCGATAGATGAAAGAAAGAGTTCTTTCTTACATACTAACCAATGCCAACTAATAAATCTAGATGGAATGATGACTTAGAAAATCACCATTTTGCATCAAGAAGCACCAATATCACTTAGGCAGTATACTTGTCAAAAATGCAAAAGCTGAATTTAATCATAAGGAAGCATCAGAGTAAACCCAAATTGAGGGATATTCTACAAAATATCTGTCTGGCCTCTATTTTTAAAAAGTCAAAGTGATGATAGTCAAAGAAAGGCCGAGAAACTATTCCAGAATAAAGGAGACTAAAGAAACATGAAAATGAAGTGTAAGACATAATCCTGGATTGGATTTTACATATATATACATAATATATATAATAAAAATCATTATTGGGGCAATTGGCAGCATTTGAATAAGGTATGTTCATTATCCTATATAATAAAAGCCTAATATGCTAAGTGTCCGATCATCATTCAACCAATCAAAGCATAATATGCTAATGCTTTGCTAAGACCACTCAACTGCTCACTATGACGTGCACTGACCAGCAGGGGGCAGACAGTCAACCAGTTGGCCGGTTGACCAGTCGCTATGACATGCACTGACACTCTGACCAGTAGGTTAGCTTGCTGCTGGTGTCTGGCTGATTAGGACTGAGCGAGACAGGCCAGACATGCCCTGGAGCCCCCCTGTGGTTCCTCCCCAGCTGGCCAACCTCCCATGTCCCTCCCTGGCCCTGATCGTGCACCGGTGGGGTCCTTCGACCTGGCTTGTGCCCTCTCACAATCCAGGCTGAGGGACCCCGTCCCCCCCGCCAAGTGCACAAATTTCGTGCACCAGGCCTCTAGTGTAATAGAATTGTATTAATATAATTTTTAATCATTATAACATGGCTATGTGAGTGAATGTCTTTGTCCTTAGGAATTAGACACCACTTAAGTATTTAGGGGAAAAGGGATATGATGTCTACCACCTACTCTCTATTGACTGAAGATATATATTACAAGACAAGAGGTGGTGTAGAGAGAGATAAGGGCAGGAAACAAGAGGGGAGAGAAAATGAGAATGCCGAAGCCAATGTAGTAAACTGTTAGCAATTGGTAAACTGAATGAAGAATATGTGGGAAGTTTTCGTTCTACTCTTTCAACTTTTCCATAAGTTGAAAAATTATTTTAAAATGAAAGTTGAAAGACAAAAAAGAGATACCAACTATGCTATAAGCTGCTTGAGAATTGACCTTTGGATTAAACAAGATGGAGGTCATGAGCAACCATGACAGGAGAGGTTGGGGAAGAGTGCTAGGGAAGAAAATGTTATTGGGATCTGTTGACAAGAGAATAGGACATAAAGAAAGTAGAATCCCCATGACTATAGGAAATATAGTCAATAATATTGTAATAACCATGTATGGTGCCAATTGGCTACTGGAAATAACAGGGGGACCATTTTGTAAAGTATATGATTGTCTAACCACTATGCTGTACACTTGAAACTAATACAAAATAATATTGAATGCATACTGTAATTGAAAAGAAAAGAAAAAAAAGGAAAGGAAAGAAAGAGCCCTGGCCTGTGTTGCTCAGTTGATTGAACATTGTCCCATGCACCAAAAGGCCACTGGTTCAATTCCTGGTCAGGGCACATCCCCAGGTTGCAGGCTGGATCTCAGGTTGGGGTGCATGCGGGAGGCATCCAATCAATGTTTCTCTCTCACATAGATGTTTCTATCTCTCTTTCACGCTCTCTCTTTCTCTCTCTTGAAAATAAATACTTTTTTTAAAAGTTGCCCTAGCCCCAAACTGCGAATTAATCTGTCCCTTCCCTTCATTTGTTTGTCTTTTGATTCTACCACCTTCTGTTCCGTATTACTTGTGTATTATACTGCCTGCTATTTTGTGAATCTAGAGAGGGCAGACAGCCGGTCTTGTCCATCTTTGTGCTCTCTGCATCGTTGACCTTGCTCCCTGCACTGAATAGGTGCCCCTAAATGTTTGTGACTTGAACTGTGACAGCTGGGTAAATGTTGAAGCTGAGTTGAAAGCTAGAGATCCTCTCTTCCAGTTTCCATTTCTAATCAAATAATGTTCCCTGGTTTTATCCAACTTTGAAAAAGTTACTTTCAAGGTCAGGAATGAGGCAATATTCTGCCCGTTTTATTTTATGAGCAGACACAAAGATTAGGTTTGCTTTTTTTCTTTTTAGTTCTCCTAACACTGAGCTGATTGATGGAAGGTAGAGGAAAGTAATAAACCTTTATTCACAGAACTACAAAACCCTCTCTGGCTGCTGCCTCCTTCCCTCTCTGGAGATAGATGGGGCCATTGCTATTATGAAATATACAACAGAGGGGTGCTTTTCCAGTAATCCCTCTGGTACTCATCTACATCTTGACTACTATGTGATGAAGATATCACCCTTGAGACAGAACCTGTCATCAAAACAAGCAGGCCACATATACATTTAACTGTTTGATTTCTTAAAGAGAATAGCAGTTTAATAATGAAAAATTGACTACTCCTTTCAAGGCACTGATTTTCCAGCCTTAGAGAGGAAGCATACGAGGTCAGACCAAGTAGAAATTTCAGAAATAAATTAGTCATAACATTGCATTCCACAGCACTTGCCTGTTCTTTTTTTTGACTAGTGACAACTGGCTAGGGAACCAGATCACCAAGAGGGAAGCCAGAGGAAGCCAAACATCCAAGTAAGCAAGGCAGTCTGTGCAACTTTGATGCTGAAGTAATAGCCCAAGAGTCCAAAAACAGCACTCATGCTGGCTGGGGACAGGCCCTGGGTGGGGACAGGCCTTCTTGCAGTTACTTTTCACTGCAAACCAATCCTTTCTAGAAATGAGTGGATTAAAACAACAAATGGGGTATTCCTTCCTCCTCGTCTCTGGGCTGGTGGGGCACTTCTTCTTGCCCGGGCCACTTTACTGACCTCTATGGAACTCATACTGTGTCTGGGGGCAGCTGGGGGCTCAGCAGGGCATGAATAGACTAGGATGGCCTCATTCCCATGTCTCAAAACTGGCTCAGCATCAGCCAGGGCAATGGGGATGACTTTGCCATGCATGTGTTTCCCATCACCAAGCAGGCTAGCTCAGGCTCATTCCAAGTGCCTCTGCTGGGGACAGGTTGCTGGGTCACAAGGCCAGCCCAGGAGGTAGAGAAACAAAGGCCACTTCTGAGTGGGAGGATCTGCAAGGCCACATTGAATAGGGGTGGGAAGAATCTGTGGCAGTTTTTGCAATATACTACAGGCCCTAGGCTCCACCACCTTTTCCTTTTCCTTTCTTTGTCACTCTCCTAGGAGGTAACAGCAGAAAAACAAGTGACTCAAAAAAGAAGGTGGTACTGACTGCCTTTCGTGGAGCCTTTTCACCTTGACCCCTTGTTGGGTTCGCTGTGTGCTGCCGTGGAAGACAAGCAATGTAAAGACCTGGAAAGAAGAGTTAAAGCACATGCTGGGAGCAAGAAAGCTCCAGCCAGGTCTACTTGTCTGAAGATAGGATGGGGGAGGACAGGTGGTCCATTTTCTGAGGCATGAACTGCTGAGTGGGCGAGAAAGGACACATGGAAGGTCCGGGCTGCCTCCACACCTGCCTTCCCTCCATCTATCAGCTCAGGGCTGTCAGGGTCCTCAGAAGCCACAATTCCTCAAAAAGTGGGCAGTGTGGTATAAAAAGTAGATGACTGCATACAAAAACTTCACTTAAAAAGAGTAGTTTTAACATTTAATATTTTATTTGGAGGTAGTTTCAAGCATATAGAAGAGTTGCAAGAATATGAATAGTACATAGAACAGCTGACCCTTTATCCAGAGTCAGTTATTGGTCACTTATTGTTAACATCTTGCCTCATTTGCTTTAATCATTTGTTCTCTCTCTCTCTCTCTCTCTCTCTCTCTATCTCTATCTCTCTCCATATATGTGTATGTATGCATATACACACACAAACACACACAGAGCGGGTCCTCAAATAACATCAATTTATTCATTCAACATCATTTTGTTATAACGTTGATGAAATGCCACAGAAATCTTGTTTATATCAATTAGCTTATGCTAAAATTGGTTTTGTTATACCTTGTTTCTCTTAACATCACAGAATCTATTGATGACATTGAGGACATAGTGTGTGCGTGTGTGTGTGTGTGTGTGTGTATTATCTCTATTACTCTCAAATAATTCAGTATATATAAATATACTAGAGGCCCAATGCACAAAATTCGTGCAAAGGGCTCAGCCCTCGCAGCCATGGTGGCTTGCCTCGGCCCTCACAGCCCTGGCTTTGTCTGGAAGTTTGTCAGGAAGGACGCCCAGACGGTTGTTCGGTTGTCTGGTCTAATTAGCATATTATGCTTTTATTATTATAGATATACATACATATATGTGTAATATATATATATATATATATATATATATATATATATATATACATATATATGTACACTGAGCCATTTGAGAGTGATTGCCTACATTGTGAGTGACTCTGTAACCTAAATACTTCAGTATATACTTTCTAAGTCTCTTTCCCAAAGAGAATATCCTTTGAAATTCAGAGAACAAGCATTGAAGAGGGGCCACTCCATCTAGTGTAGGACTCCCAGAGCAGTACACACAGAGCTCAGCTGGGAAAAGCCATCTCCCATAGTCTCTCCAGTCTTCTCTAAGGCCACAAGAGTCTCCCACCATCCCCCTTCTAGAAGTGCAGCCCAGAGAGAAGAGAGGACCAAGCACCATAAAGAGATAGGGAGAGACAGGGCATTTAGCAACAAGAGAAGTGAAGAAGGAGTAAGACATTCATTATTGTTTCTAAGAAATCAAACAATTGGGGGCTGGGGGAAGAACACTTAAAGTTGTTTTTTTTATTTCAAATAGGGATGGGTAGGAAGGAAAGCATTGTGCCTTTTAGGAACACATGGGGCTTTTAGAGGACATGGACAGATACCCCAAAGACACATATTCTCTACTTAATTAATTTGCTTAAGACTGACATTTGGAAGTCTTAAAAACCAGAGTGATCTCTGTGGTACGTATTGAAACTATACTAGTATGTCTTTTCCCCTAAAAACATTCTAGCATCATTTCCTCATTTTGAATGAACTGGGCTCATAATTTAAGAAGCAGCATGCTCCAGCTCAGAGGTTCTTGACTTTGGCTGGCTGGTTGGTTCTAGTGGCCAGGAACCCCCCAGTTCCTGGCTCTACCTGGCTTTATTGTCAGTGTGGCAGGCGGGAGGGGGAGGCTGAGGATAGTAGTTTGTGCTAAGTGTCTTAGTTACTAACCATGTGAAGGGTATCTGGGAAATATTACACAGACTATCTGCTTCTCTATCTAAACCACCATTTACCTGGATAAGAAAGTTTATTTGGCCCACAACAAATTATGGAGGTAACATTTAGGCCCAAACTCAAATCCCTTATTTCTAGGATGTGGATGTTCTAAAGATAATGCTTTCCAGGTAATAAAGAGACAGACCTTAGTCTTGGCTGTGGATACTGCAGGGCCCATGAACCAGTTCCAGCCCCTCTCAGCCATGGTCTGGGAGGCCCTGGAGAACAGTCTTACACTGTGGATAAGCAAGCCTTTGTGGAAGTACAAGTTTCCAACAGAGAAGTTCCAGCATACTGCTGGAAATTATATATATATATATATATATATATATATATATATATATATATATATATATATATATATATATAATTTGGTTAATTAGAGAGGGTAAGAAGAACAGTTTGATTTTACCTACATCACCCCTTCCACAGCTTCTCATCAAGAGAGGCCTTTCTGGCCCATGATTTCTCCTGCGGCGACTGTGTAAGTGAGCACCTAGGTACCCCAACTATGCAGGATGCTGCCAGAAAGACCTATTTCTCTCACTCACCCCATCCAGAATGCTGAGTCATGAGATGCAGAGACTGTGGAGCAAACATGACTGGGAGAGCAACAGGCAGAACACTCATAGGAGCATTAAAAGGATGTAGATCCTACTAACTGTTAAGGACTCCATCAAGAAGCCCTCCCAAATGAGGCCATGGGTACACCCAGCACTTTGTGCTTGGCCCCCCAACACACGCGCGCGCGCGTGCGCGCGCGCGCGCACACACACACACACACACACACACACTGTGGCTGGCTTCACATTATATGCGCCTGATTGGCAAGAGCAAGCTTTAGTTGAATGCTAGTGAACATGCGCAGAAAACCTACCCAAATCTTCTGGCAAAGGGCAGACCACAAACCTGAGCTTTATCTCTGCCCTTGGAAAGCAAACGGGAGGCTGTCAGCACAGCCTGATGCAATGCAGGATCAATAGAAGGCATACAAGCTTAAGAATTTTGCCACAAGAGGGAGCAAGCAGCATGGAGCAGGTGTATCAACAAAAGGTCTGGAATCCCTAGTAAGACTGATGGAAGGGATTTCCTCACTAATGCATTTAGTAAAGACTAGAGGAAATGACTGCTACTTCAAATGGGATGACAGCAATGCAAGACTTCAAGGAACATGTTTAATCAAGGAATCATGACACCACAAAATGATCACAATAATTTTCCAGTAACTGACCTCAAGGACGTGGACCTAATAAAAACTAAAATAATTAATAAGATGGCATTGGTGAGTCCTTATTTATCAGTAATCACTCTAAAGGTAAGTGGATTACATTATCCCATCAAAAAGCACAGAGTGGCATGCTGGATTGTTTTTTAAAGACACAACCATATACTGCCTTCAAGAAACTCACTTCAGCTTTAAGGACATACATGAGCTTTAAAGTGAAGGAATGAAAAAAGACATTCCATGCAAGTGGAAACCAAAAGAGAGCAAGGGTAGCAATACTTATACAAAAGAGACTTTAAGCCAAAACTGGTAACAGGAGACAAAGAAAGTCATTATATAATGATAAAGAAGTCAATTTATCAAGAAAGTATAACAATCATAAATATATATGAACCCAACATCTGAGCACCTAAATAAATTCAGATCTGAAGAGAGAAACAGACAAAAATACAATTACAGTAGAGGACTTCAATCCCCCACTTTCAACAATGGGTAGATTATCCAGACAAAAATCATTTAAAAAAACATTGGACTTGAACTATATGTTAGATGAAATGTAGCTAACAGCAGCAGAATATACATTCTTCTCAAGTGCGTACAGAACATTCTCTGGGACATATCATATGTTAGGCCACAAAACAATTCTTAGGAAATTTAAGAAGATGGAAATCATCCCAAGTATATTTTTTTGACCATAATGGTATGAAACTAGAAATCAATAAGAAGAAAACTGGAAGATTCACAAGTATGTGGAAATTAATACACTACTGAACAAACAATGGGTCAAAGAAGAAATCAAAAGAGAAATAAAAAATATCTTGAAACAAATGAAAATAAACACAAAACATACCAAACCTTATGGGATGTAGTAAAAGCAGTTCTAAGAGGGAAGTTTATAGTGATAAATGCCTACTTTAAGATAAAAAAAGATCTCAAACAACCTAACTTTACACATGAAGGAACTAGAAAAAAAGAACAAACTAAGCCCAAAGTTAGCAGAAGGAAAAAAATAAAAAATCAGAGTGTAAATAAATGAAATAGAGACCAGAAACATTTTTTAAGAAATCAATGAAACTAAAAACTGGTTTTTCAAAAACATAAAATCGGTAAAACTTTAGCTAGTCTAAGGAAGAAAAGAGAAGAATTGAAATCAGAAATGAAAGAGATATTACAACTGAAAAAAGAATCATAAAGGACTACTATGAACAATTATGTGCCAACAAATTAGATAACTTAGAAGAAATGAATAAATTCCTGGAAATATATAACCTACCAAGATTGAATAATGAAGAAATAGAAAATCTGAACAGACCAATAATGAGTAAGGAGATTACTGATTAAATTAAAAATCTCCCAACACAGAAAACCTCAGGATCAGATAGATTCACTGGAAAACTGTACCAAGACTTAAAAAAAATTAATACTAAGTCTTCTCAAACTCTTTTCCAAAAACTGAAGAAGAATGAACACTTCCAATCTAATTTTACCAGGCCAGAATTACCCTAATATCAAAGTCAGATAAAGACACTAGAAGAAAACTAGACACCAATATCCCTGATAAATATAGATGCAAAAATTCTCAACAAAATATTAGCAAACGGAATTCAATAGCACATAAAAAATATTATACAACACGACCAAGTTAGATTTATCCCTGGGTTGCAAGGATGATTCAGCTTATATAAAACAATAATACGCTGCTTTGGCCAAGTGGCTCAGTTGGTTGGAGTGTCATCTGGTATACCAAAAGGTTGCAGGTTCGATACCTGGTCAGGCATGTATGCGAGGTGAACGATTGATGTTTCTCTCTCACATTGATGTTTCCCGCTCTCTCTCCCTTCCTGTCTCTAAACATATCCTCAGGTAGAATTAAAATACTACTACTAATAATGATGATAATATGCTATACCACACTAATAGAGTGAAAGATAAAAATAATTATCTCAATAAATAAAACATTTGATAAAATACAACATCATTTTATGATATAAAAAAAACACTCAACAAAATGGGCATAGAATTTTGTACCTCAAAGTAGTAATGGACATATATAACAAACCCACAGTTAACATCACACTCACTGGTGAAAGGCTGAAAGATTTTCTTCTGAAATCAGGAACAAGAAAAGTGTGTCCATTCTCCTTTCTATTCAACATATTACTAGAATTCTTGGCCACAGCAATTAGGCAAGAAGAAGAAATAACAGGTATCTAAATTGGAAAGGAAGAAATAAAATTGCTTCTGTTTGCAGATGACATAATTTTATATATAGAAAATCCTAAAGACTCCACCAAAATACTGGTAGAACTAATATTAGAACTATATATGTATAATATGTGCATATATATCTGTGTTTATATATATATATAAAACCTGTCTTACAGCAGCTTAAATAAGGGGGTGGGGAGATGTCAGTCAAAGGTTAAAAACTTACAGTTATAAGATGCATAAGTTCTGGGGATCTACTAGTAATGTACAGCATGGTGATTGTAGTTAACAATACCATATTGTATACTGTATTGTATTGAAAGTAGCTAAGAGAGTAGTATATCTTAAATGTTCTCACCACCACAAAAAAAGAAAGAAAAGGCAATTATGTGAGGTAAACTAACCCTACTGTGGTAATCATATTGTAATATGCAAGTGTATCAAATCATCACATTTTATGCCTTACAGTTACACAATATTATGTCAATTATATCTCAACAGAGCTGGGAAAAAACCATAAGGAGTCAAATATGAGGAAAAGCTCAAATGATTACAAAGATCCTGGCTCTAAAGTACCTGAGTTGCTGGGATCAATGCCAGCAGCCACCTACATTCAGACTTTCTGTTATGAGAGAAAAATGAGCCCTGTTTTTATTTAAGCTGCTGTAAGACAGGTTTTATGGTACTTGCAGCTAAGAGTACTCATGATGGACCCCCCTTTCCCCACAAAAGCCACAGCTCTTGTTTAGCTGCTAATGTGAAGAGTTTTGAACAACCATATCATAGAGGTCCTGTGTGGTCAGGAAAAAACATGTTTCACATGAAATTTCGGGAACTACATGGCTCTTTGCTCTATGTGCTTCTAAGATCAGGGGGAAGGGAGGAAGGAAGGGAAGGGGTATTTTAGACCACAGTTTAGGACTCACCTTTAAAGAGTGTGAGACTAGGAATCCCCGGTTCTATCGAAAATCTTTTAACGTGACACTAGATTGACAAAGATACGCCTCAACACAGAAGCCCTGAGGAGTAGGGAGAAAGAGAAATCTCTGAGGGAGGAAGGTAAATATAAGGGGATGTGAAATTTACTTTCAAGTTGAGTGGCTTGACTGGTGTGGGTGCCAACGAGTATTGAGATAATGAGGAGCGATGTGATGACGCAGGTCAGAAATAGGAGGAGGAGAGTGTGGTTAGCTAGATAAGCGGGTTTCCCAGGGGCCTGAGACTTAGGAAGCCTCCTTAATCATTTGCATATATGAGGTGTATCTATGTGCATTTCCACATTATGTCGAGGAGTGACTGCACCCGGAACTGTTATGGATTCTCAAAGAGATCTGGGACCCACAAAGTAATGGAGACTCTCCTGATCTGGTCGACCTGAAAGGTTTCAGAAAGCGGGTAAGCAGTCATTTTAGCCACAGGGTGATGCTGCACAGACACTTTCTCACAGGTGGAAAAAAAACCCCAAAACGATCAAGGCTCCATTATGGGCTGTGAGGGCCCAAGGGAGGGGAGTGGGGTAGAAGGGGTCAATGGAGGGGGGAGAGGAGACATCTGCAATACTTTCAACAATAAAGATAAACTTTTAAAAATGGCTCAATTAAGAGAGATGCAAATTAAAACAACAATGAGGTACCATCTCACACTTCTCAGAATGGCTACTATCAACAAATCAACAAATGGCAAGTGCTGGCAAGGTTGTTGAGAAAAGGAAACCCTAGTGCACTGCTGGTGGGAATGCAGACTGGTGCAACCATTATGGAAAACAATATGGAGTTTTCTCAAAAAATTAAATATGGAACTGCCATTTGACCCAGTGGTCCCACTTCTGGGAATATATCCTAAGAAACCTGAAACACCAATCAGAAAGAATATATGCATCCCTATGTTCATAGCAGTGCAATTTACAGTAGCTAAGATCTGGAAACAGCCCAAGTGCCCATCAGTAGATGAGTGGATAAAAAAGCTGTGCTACATTTATACCATGGGAATACTATGCAGCAGTTAAAAAGAAGGATCTCTTACCCTTTGCAATAGCATGGAGGGACCTGGAAAGTATTATGCTAAGTGAAATAAGCCAGTCAGAGAAAGACAAGTATCACATGATCTCACCCACATGTGGAATCTAGTGGATAAAATAAATGGAAGAACAAAATAGATCCAGAGACATGGAAGCATGGAACAGACTGTCGAGTCTCAGAGGGAAGGGGGGGGGGCATGGGAAGAAGTTAACCAAAGAACTTGTATGCATATATGCATAAAAAACAATAGGGTGGTGAAGGCCTGGGGCAGGGAGGGGAGAGGGTAGGCTAGAAGGGGTCAATCCTATCTAATAATAGACAAACATGGTAATTAACCGTACCTCTGCTATGCTTCCCATTGGCTAATCAGGGTGATATGCAAATTAACTGCCAACCAAGATGGCTGCCGGCAGCCAGGCAGCTGAAGCGAACATGAGGTTTGCTTGCTCCAGTGATGGAGGAAGCCAAGGTTCCCCGCCTGCGCCTGCCGAGGCTGGGCTCTGAGCTCCAGTCTAAGCAACAATGTTGCAATTATAGGAGCTAAACAAACCCCAGATACCTGCTTTCAGCCAGCCAGCCTCGGAGCTGGAGCCACAACAAAGTTTCAATTACAGAAGGTAAATAAATCCCAGAAGAAAAGAAAAGAAAAGAAAAGAAAGAAAAGAAAAGAAAAGAAAAGAAAAGAAAAGAAAAGAAAAGAAAAGAAAAGAAAAGAAAAGAAAAGAAAAGAAAAAGACTGGGAGCTTCAGTTGCAGGCTTGGCCCGCCTGAAAACAGCCATCAGCCCTTCATCCAGGCTGGCCATGCACCCCAGTGGGGACTCCCACCCTGAAGGGGGTGCGGGCATCCTGAAAACATGCATCAGCCCCTCATCCAGGCTGGCCAGGCACCCCAGTGGGGACCACTACCCTAAAGGGGGTGAGGGCAGCCTGAAAACAGCCCTCAGCCCCTCACCCAGACTGGCCAGGCACCCCAGTGGGGACCCCCACCCTGAAGGGGGTGTGACCAGCTGCAAACAGCCATCAGCCCCTTATCCAGGCTGGCCAGGCACCCAAGCGGGACCCCCACCCTGATCCGGGACACCCTTCAGGGCAAACCAGCCGGCCCCCACCCGTGCACCAGGCCTCTATCCTATATAGTAAAGGGGTAATATGCAAACTGACCCTAACAGCAGAAAGGCTGGGAATGACTGGTCACTATGACACACACTGACCACCAGGGGGTAGACACTCAATGCAGGAGCTGCCCTCTGGTGGTCAGTGAGCTCCCACAAGGAGGAGCTCTGCTCAGCCACAAGCCAGCCTGATGGCTGCCAGTACAGCGGTGGTGGTGGGAGCCTCTCCTGCCTCCTCAGCAGTGCTAAAGATGTCCGGCTGCAGCTTAGGTATGCTCCCCGCTGGCAAGTGGACATCCCCCGAGGGCTGCCGGGCTGCCAGAGGGATGTCTGATTGCCAGCTTGGGCCCAATCCCCTGGGGAACAGGCCTCATCCAGCAGATGGTCATCCCCCGAGGGGTCCCAGACTGTGAGAGGGCACAGGCCAGGCTGAGGGACTTCCCCCACCCCCCCATCCCCGCCGAGTGCACAAATTTTTGTGCACCGGGCCTCTAGTATGTAATAAAGATTTAAAGCTCAAAAAAGTGCTCAATTATAAAACGAACATTAGTCATGAACTGTAACCTCTTGGTATACATAACGTTTTGGATTCTATCCTGCTATTATTATACTGTGTCACTTGAACTTTGGATCTGTGTCTGCAGAATGGTAAGTATATTAATTAGATTGTAATTGCTCCAATATTGGGGGTGTTCAGGGCCCCTGCCTCCATTTCTATGGTTAATAGAGTGCCAATTCTATTGCACCAGGAGAGCTCACTGGGACTCAGAGAGCCACAAGTAGAGAAAAAAACCTTAAAGACACTCTTCTATTTTCCAGATGAATAAACTGGGTCCCAGAATTATTTTAAAGCTCATTTGAGTGAGGATCAACATTATGTCTTTCTGCAATGCTATGCTTATATCCCATTCCACCTCTCCCAGCAGGAAAGGATCACTGTTCCATGTTTCCTGAAAGGCCCCTTATAGGTCAATGGTTGTAGGAAGCTTTAATGTCATATGGAAGTTCAATAGTCCACTCAGGCCCTGGTGAGTGTGGCTTGGTTGGTTAGAGCATCATCCCATAAACCAAAGGGTGGCAGGTTCAATTCCTGGTCAGGGCACATACCCAGGTTTCGGGTTTAGTCCCCAGTTGGGGCATGAGAGAAGCAATGAATGGATGTTTCCTTCTCACATCCAAGTTTGTTTGTTTGTTTCTTTCTCTCTCTCTCTCTCTCTCTCTCTCTCTCTCTCTCTCTCTCTCTCTCTCTCTCTCTCTCTCTTCCTTCCTCCGTCCCTCTCTCCCTACCCTCCCTTCCTCTAAGATCAATTTTTTAAAAAATACTCCACTCAATACAAGTGACCTACTTGGGAGGCAGCAATGACAAAGATCAGTCAATTTGCTGAAAGAAGGTGGATTAATAATGCAGTCAATTGGAAAACCATTTAATTTCATTTGCTGCCAATTTCAGATAAGAAACATAGACACAATCATCTAAGAGGAGTGCCACTTAATATTTTTCTAAGTTTTTAAATATTACCACTTATTGCTGATTATGTCTTTGCATATTTGTAAGAAAACAAATAAAATGAAATGCATTACTGGGCTATTAAGCCACATTTTATTATAAGGGACTTAAATAAATTTCACATTTTAGTTTGCCAATTATATTATTTCTCTCCAGTTTCTGAAAATAACTAATTAAAACAGTAATGGATCTGTGGGCTAAGTTTATATTAATATTTTGATTATTAAAGTGCTGAGAGAAAATGATTTCCCACAAAATACATTTTCACTTAGCTAATTAAATATTTTCCTATTTTACACTAGGAGAGAAAAAAAGAGATAGAAAATAACTGAGGTTTCTAACATGAGAAACTTGAAGGATGAATTCACATAATTAGAAATACATTAATAGTTATAAGAGATTATTTGCAAAAAGGACTGCAATAACTTCCTCCGTCTCTCTGCCCTTGAGCATTTCCCTCCCACACCGACTCTTGGCTTGCCCATGTGACTTGCTTTGGTTAATGGGACAATAGAAAAAGCAAAGATCTAAAAAGTATTTGTGCATTGTGCTTGGGAGCTCCATAATCATGACCAGGTGAATGAGCCCAGGCTAGTCTGTTGGGTGATGAGGGACACACGGCCAAGTCATCCCCTGCCTTACCTGACATAGAGCCAATAACCAAGCACATGAAAGAGGTCATCTGAGATAAGGCAACCTCAGCCAAGCTTACCCAGACTAGAACAGCCAGTCAAATAATAAGAAATTATAAAAATTTATATTTTTTAAAAAAATATATTTTAAGCTACTGAGTTTGGGGTGGTTTGTTTTGTAGCAAAAGCTAAATGTTATAAAAAGTATCATCTTTAAACATTGAATTTACAGAGAGAAAAAAAAGATTAAATTATTTATACCTCCATTCCTCTGTTCCATTCACAGTAAAAATTATGAAGAGTGTGTACTCATTTTCTCCACAATAGCCTTAATCTGCAATTGAATTTCTGCCTGCTCCACATTCCTGAATCTGCTTCTAGAACGCCAAATTCCCCTGTTTTACCACTCTTATCCCTTTCAGTCTCCTTTCTGGCTCTGCCTCTTCTGCCCATTTTGTAAAGGTTGAGCTTCTGGGTCTTCTTCTCTATTTTACACTTTTCCATGCATAACTCATCCTGTCCCATAAATTTAAATACTGTCTGTATACTCATGACTCCCATCCTATCTAATAATAGACAAACATGGTAATTGACCATACTTTCGCTATGCCTCCCATTGGCTAATCAGCATGATATGAAAATTAACAGCCAACAAAAGATGGCGGCTAATTTGCAAACTGCAGGCAGGGCGGGACAGTGCCATCCTGCCTGCCCCGCCACCATCTGGGCCTGCTATCTGTGACCCGGGGCAGTGGGGCGGGAAAGCGCCATCCCGCCTGCCCTGCTGCCATCTGGGGCTGCTATCTGCGACCTGGGGCAGCAGGTGTCCATGTGCAACCCAACCTGGGGCAGCTGGGCGGGGCAGCAGCGATCAGCCGGCCCGCCTGGGCATCCCGTGTGTGACCCGACCCAGGGTGGCGCCCCAACCCCCGGATCGGCCCTGCCGTGGGCACGACCTGGGGAGG
Source organism: Myotis daubentonii (assembly GCF_963259705.1). Classification (NCBI taxonomy): domain Eukaryota; kingdom Metazoa; phylum Chordata; class Mammalia; order Chiroptera; family Vespertilionidae; genus Myotis; species Myotis daubentonii. The sequence goes on from NC_081861.1 coordinate 117,888,520, forward strand.
CAGGGCAGGCACAGAGGGATCAGGCCTGCCATCTGCTACCCGGGGAGCGGACCTAAACCAGCAGGTGGTTATCTCCCGAGGGGGTCCCAGACTGTGAGAGGGCACAAATGTTTGTGCACCAGGCCTCTAGTATTTACATATACAACCATGCCCTCTCTTCTGAATGCCAGGTTTCTATTACCAACTACCTACTAGACATCTTCACATGGATATCAAACCTAACACATCCAAAATAGAATCCTGATGTCCCACCCTGGAATCCCCATATTCCCTTTCTACAGCTTTCCTAGTATCTATTACTGGCATCACCAATCGTCCAGTTGACCACACAGGAGGATAGAAGTCATCCTCAATTCTTTCCTTTCCTCTTTAGGTGCAACTCACTAGCAAATTGTGTTAGTTCTATGTCCAAAACCCATCAAACAAACATCCTTTTCTCTGTGCCTCCTCTTTTAACATATTAGTTCAAAACACCATCATTTCTTTTCTAAGTTTCCTAAATGAGTCCTATTTCCATCCTTTCTCCACCATAGTTTATTCTCCAGATAGTTTTAAACGTTAATTTAAAAACATTCAACATATATCAGATCATATTACTCTCTTCCTTAAATCCTCCAATAACTTTATATTTTACCACAAATAGAGTACAAACTCCTTACTGTATAATCTACTTTCTGCCTTTCTCTGACTCCCCCACTAGAATGTGAAATTCATGAATTTTGATTATTTTGATTGTTTGTTCGTAATAGTCAATTCCATAGGAATTTATTGAATATATGACTGAACAGTCATAAAATGAATAAAAGGCTGTTGTCACTTGTGTTCTTAATATCATAATTTTCTTATTTAAATATTTTAATACATAAAATGTGCATGAAACATGTGTACCTTAAAAAATTAGTAAATGTAGGTATCACCAACCTTGAAACTCTTTGTGGTGACTGTCATCTGGATGGTCAGTGGATGCCTCCATGGAATTGGGTTCTCTAATCTCAACAGGAACAATGAAATCCTGTAGTGATAAAACAAAATAATCATGAAATTCTCCTAGATTTCCTATTTCTACAGATATTACAAGAAATAGATTCAGGCTAATATCTTTATATATGGTGATGAGAAGCACGGGATTTAGAGCTGTGCTGGGCTTTTTGTGGTTCTTAACCCTCACCCAATAATATTTTTTCCATTGATTTTTAGAGACAGTAGAAGGGAGAGGGAGAGACACAGAGAGAGAAAAACATTGATGCAAGAGAGACACATCGATTGGTTGCCTCCCATTAGCACCCTAACCAGAGCTGAGGATCGAGTCTGAAACTGAAGTACATGCCTCTGACCAGAATCGAGCTCTCAATCCTTTAGTCAATGGGCTGATGCTCTAACCACTGAATGAAACCAGCCAGAGCTGTGCTGGACATTTTCATTTAATCCTCCAATCTCCTCTCCAACTATCAATATTCCATTCTGTGCCCCCAAGGCTGAACTATCACTTCTTCTGGTTTAAGATTGGGTTCAGTCAATGGGAGCCTTAGCAGGAGATTGGAAGGTAGAAGGAGAGTATTTACTCCTCCCCTGGTGGACTGTGGGCTGCCCAAATCTTATTAAAAGCTATAGGTTCTATTTAGGGGTCCTTTCCATACAACTACTCTAGTTCTGGTAACTCTTCCCTCCATTTGCTCCTTCATGATGTTGCTACCCCTGGAGTATTACACCATCCCTTCTTTAAACCCTACCTACATCTTTGTACATGGCCCCTTTATTACTCACCTTAATTACTTGATTTGAATGTGCAATTTGGTTCACTCTGGTACCCTGAACGAGACTGTAATTGATACCAGAATTGGCCCCAAGACATAGGAAACTAAAATGAAGTTCTGGGATACAACAGATCACAAATTTGAGGAGTACATAGACAACTCCTTGGGATTCTGGTAACCCCTGTGGATTCAGTGACATCGCCATAATTCAAATTATCACACAGTACAAGTGGAGAGCAAGGTTTTGTGAGAGTAAATAGCTGCAGAGTTTGGTCACCATGTGATAACAGTGATTATAAATATTGTAGGCCAGCTGATATTATTAATTATCCTAGAAAGAGTAGATGGAAGGGAGAATAAATTGAAAGCTCGGTTTTCAACTCAGGCACAGGTGCAAAATCAGAAAGCCTTGAAAGAAGCTAAAATAGTTGGTTACCTCCTGAAATTTCAGTGCATATATGGCTGTGGACCAAGCTCACAAATACTAAATGGGACCCTGAGAAATAGAAATGGACATTTGGATAGAGACAGACAAGACTGAGAATTTTGAACCCCAAATCTCTGAGAAGGCAGACACTCCATACTCTCTTGCTGGAGAAGGCAGACACTCCATACTCTATTCCAATCAGATAATGATTCTAATCACAGCTGTGGTTCTGGATATAGTACCTTCATGTGGTTAAATAAATAGAACCTCTGGCACCTGGGCTTAACAAAATTGTTTAACCTATCCTTATCAGCATAGATTATCAGAAGCCATTTGCCTTCACATGCAGGGACAGCAGTACACCTGAGTATTCTCAGGGTTATGTCAGCTCTCTTGTTCTCTGCCATAATAGAGTCTGAAGTCCTTGATCATCTTGATTTCCCACAGAGTAGCATGCTGACAGTATAATCATGACACTATAGTAACTGGACCCAGTAGACATGGGAAGTAAGGAAGATAGATGCATCCCATAGCGTGAGAAATAAGCAAGAAGACTCAGGCCCCTATTCATCATTTAGGTTTCTAGGGGTCCAGTGATCTTGAGTATCTTGGGAAATCACCTATAAAGGAGATAAGTTGCTTCTCCTTATACAACCTGTCACAATGAAAGAGGTACAGTGATTTTAGAGTCAACACAGTCTACTTTTGGTCATACCCATTAAGTAGGGGGCCTGGAGCAAGATAAGACTCTGTGGTAGGTCCAGCTGTAGTACTAGTTGTCCTGTCACTTGGGCCTTATCTCTCATACATGGAACCTCGGAGAGGTTTCAATGGAAGAAACTTCTACCAACAATTCTCTACTTGAAAAGCAATACCTGGCTTGCTAATAGGCCCTGGTAGAAACTGAGTGCCTGACCAAGGTAAACTGCCCACCATGAACTGGATATCATCTTACCCACATTATCATAAAACTAAATTGCACAGCAGGAGTCCATTACAAAACAAAAATGTGTAGACAGGACTATATCCAAGCAAGTCCATAAAAAGCACAAGTAAACTGCTCAAGCTGGTGGCTCACACTCCTACCAGCTCCTACTACTTTACCATAGTGCCTTTAATCCATACTTATGGCCTCATAAGGAGTTCCCTCTGACCAGTTAATGGAAGCAGTAAAAGCTTAGGACTGACTTACAGATGGATCTGCATAGCATGATAGCACCAGCTAGAAGTTAATAGCCGTCTATATATGGGTGACCTACAAAGACATTGATGAAGGGTAATCCATCCACTGAGAGGGCCTAACTTCAGGTTACAATCTGGTTGTCCACTTTCTTTGAGAGATGGCCTAGAATAAGGATCTACACTAAGGCGAATTACTAATAAGTTGACTGGCTATTTAAAGACTTAGAAAAACTAAGATTAAAAAAATTAATAACAAGGAGGACAGGGAAGAGGTATATGGATGGACTTCTCAGAATGGAAAGCAAATTTAAGGATATATATATATATCCTCAGAAATGCCTACCAGAGGTCATCTAACTTCAGAGATGGGCTTGGTAATTAGGTACATAAAGTAACCTGTCCTGTGAATGCTTGACAGTCTCTTTCTCCAGCCAGCTTCTTAAGAGCTACGATTACAGCTTTCAACTATTGTTAACCCTAGGGTTCTGTCCCATCTCTGTTGGTTTCCAAAAACACCATTCTAACAAAAAAAAATATTGGTGGACATGATGATATTGGTTGCCCTACCCACAACTTTTTAAACATCCCTCAATTACCCAGTTTCAATGTGCCTTAAGTTTTCTACAGGGACCTTGAGTGATATAAAATGCAAGTAAACTTTTAAAAATCTTCAGCTACTTACAGTCTTGAAGATATTGCATCGCTCTCTAAACCTTGAGTTAGTCTTTGGGAAATGAAGACACCTTTCTCAGAGTGTTATGTGGCGTTGAATGCTGAATGCATAGTTCCTGATATATAGCTAATATTCAGAAAGTGATGGGGTTATTATTTAGCCTTATTAAACAGAATAAAAGGAAATTTGAATGAAGTTTTGCCAAATTAAGTGGCTATGTAATGTACCTTTAGAAGTACTGCCAAAAATTAATAGTAATAACTGTCAACACTTGCTAAATACTTCTGAGTGTCAAGCACTCTTATAATCACCTTATAGACCTTATCTCCTTTACTCTTCATAACAAATGAAGAAGGTACCATTGTGATCCCCATTTTACATATGAGGTTAAGTAGCTTTCCCAGTGTACTGCTGGTAAGTAGCAGAGCTGGGATTCAAATCCAAGTCTTACTGCAGAGTGCAAGCATTAAACACCATGTTATGCTGCCTTCATGCCAGTTCAAAATATTAACACACACTGACAAATCCACCGATGAACATATATCGACTGTACTATACCCCATTTATACATGTCCCCTGATTTGCTCTACCAACACCTGTCTTCCAGGTCTTCACTAGCCTGACTTCCTACCACTGCCAGCTCTTTTATGTGCCCTAGGGTGAGGGCCAGGTTTCAGCCCGCATGATACCCACTGCAGTGGGAGACACAGGGCTGCAGTGCCCAGAGGCCAGACCTAACCAGAATCACAGACTCAGAAGAAGTACAGCAGGTCCCTGAATAATGTCATTTTGTTCAACATCATTTTGTTATAACATTGATGAGATGCCAACTTGTTTATAGCAACTAACCTATAGTGAAACTGGTTTCATAATACGTTGTTTTGCTGCAGTTCCAAGAACCTATTAGTGTCATTAAGTGAGAACTTACTGTGCTGCAGTAGGAAGTATGCAATGTGATTTCCCTAGCAGCCCTTCATGACAGAGCCCTGATTTGTGGAAGGCTTAACACTCCATATGGTGAACTCTGACCAGTGAGAGATATGAGCCAGAAAGAAATTGGCAGGCACATTCCTCGTCCTTCCTCCTTCCAACAGACTGTTCCCAGGAGCAGTAGCTTGGTGCAGCCTGTCTGGAGATAAGTCGCATGACCAAGCAATCAGCTCTATTTTTCTCTTGAAGGTCTGGCAAGTCTGTTAATACATTACCTTGTATTTGCTTTCCTTGCTTTCTGCCTTGCTGCCCCTCTCCCCTCATTCTTGCCACATTGGATTGCACCTCTCAATTAGGGTGACAGAATGCCCAGGTTTGTCTAGGACTGGGTGCATTGCCAGAATGTGGGACAATCAGTGCTAAAACCTGGACAGCCCCAGGCAAACCCCACTCTCAAAAAAGTATTGAGTTGGCCTCTGCTTTCTAAAGACTCCTAGTATGACAACTGGGACCAGTGGGAGTGGACCATGAGAATGGATCATAAGGCTAGATGGAGAAAACTTTCTTGTCACAAGAGCATTGTGCCATGACTTAGAATTTAATTCATAGCCAGGACCCCTGAGACTGGTCTTAATTACATTTCTGGGATGGCTCCTTGAAGCTTGGGCAGACAGGACGATAGCCTATTTCACAGATTCTGGAACTACCCAACAGAGTACAGAGAGAGGTCACAAGGTGAAAGAGAAAGAATGTAAGACTGGATTAATATGTGCAATGGGAGAATCACAGCACCTGACTTTTCTCTGGGAGGGCCCACAAGACACTTCGCTCATTGAAGGAATAAGAAATGCACTGGCGAGAAGGGCAACACTATCTTTGAGAAACTTGGTGTGGCCATCCTCTGCACACTGAACCTGAACATAGGAGATGCTGCCAGGACCTCAGTCTCCCTAGGACCAAAGGGGATGATGGCAGCAGGCTCCCTTGCCCTCTGGTTCTGCAGGAGTGTAGAGCAGGAGAGCGGTGAACTCAGGTGCTTTATTCACCCAGTCCCTCTCTTAGAAGCTGCCACAGGCTGCCTGCACTCCTCTGCTATGGCTCAATGCTCCTCTCAGCCAGTCCTCTCCATGCAACCTTCCTTCCTCCATTTCAGTCTCTCCCCTTTAGTCCTAGGAAAACCATGTTACTAGTTCCAGAGTATTACACTGTTCCTTCGGGCTTCCCAGTACCCCACTTCACTTTATAAATAACCCCTTTCCTGAAATTGATCAATTTGACTGTACCATCTATTTTCTGCCAAAGCCCCATATATGCTTAGAATATAATTGGGAATTTTTCCCAGAAACCGAGAAACTGGGAAGCTAAGGACAGGGAAGAAGGAAACTTTCTGGTGTACTTTTAGAACCATGTAAATGCATTACTTATTAAAAAGAATATTTCATGCTCCCATACACTTTTAGTAGCAATGTTAAGTCTTGGGGGGGGCAGAGGGGAGCCAATGTGGCAATTGATATTATAAGCCTTAAAAATGTGACACAGTATTTCCACTTCTAGGAATTTATCCTCAGAAAATAATTGAAGATACAAAAATTCATGTACAAGGAAGAGTTATTGCAACCGTTGTTTATATAAAAGAAAATTTGCTAACAATTAAAATGCACAAAAATAAGGGCATTTGGAGAAAAATGTGACAGACAACTCTGCAACCATCAAAGACTGTACCTTTTAGAAAATTAAAATATATATGTATATATTTTAAACCTCACCTGAGGATTTTTTTCCCATTGATTTTTAAAAAATCTTTATTGTTGAGAGTATTACAGATGTCCCCATTCCCCCCCCCCCTCTATTGTCCCCCTCCACCTGGTTCCTGCCTCACCCCAGGCCTTCACCACCCTATTGTCTGTGTTCCTAAGTAATGCATATATGCATATAAGGATTTTGGTTAATCTCTTCCCACACACCCCTCAACTGTTCCCTCTGAGATTCGTCAGTCTGTTCCGTGTTTCCATGCCTCTGATTCTATTTTATTCATCAGTTTATTTTGTTCATTAGATTTCTTGTTCGTTTATTTTGATCTTTAGATTCAATTGTTGATAAATATGTACTTATTACCATTTTTAAAAAATATATTTTATTGATTTTTTACAGAGAGGAAGGGAGAGAGATAGAGGGTTAGAAACGTCGATGAGAGAGAAACACCGATCAGCTGCCTCCTGCACATCTCCCACTGGGGATATGCCCGCAACCCAGGCACATGCCCCTGACCGGAATCGAACCCGGGACCCCCCCAGTCCACAAGCCGACGCTCTATCCACTGAGCCAAACCGGTTTGGGCACTTATTACCATTTTATTGTTCATATGTCTCCTTCTCCTTCTCCTTCTCCTTCTCCTTCTCCTTCTTCCTTCTTCCTTCTCCTTCCTTCTCCTTCCTTCTCCTTCCTTCTCCTTCCTTCTCCCTTCTTCTTCTTCTTCTTCTTCTTCTTCTTCTTCTTCTTCTTCTTCTTCTTCTTCTTCTTCTTCTTCTTCTTCTTCTTCTTTTTCTTCTTCTTCTTCTTCTTCTTCTTCTTCTTCTTCTTCTTCTTCTTCTTCTTCCTCCTCCTCCTCCTCCTCCTCCTCCTCCTCCTCCTCCTCCTCCTCCTCCTCCTCCTCCTCCTCCTCCTCCTCCTCCTTCTTCTTCTTCTTCTTCTTCTTCTTCTTCTTCCTTCCTCTTCCTCTTCTTCTTCTCCTTCTTCTTTTCATTCTCATTCTTATTCGTATTCTTATTCCTTTTCTTAAAGAATAACTTTGAACTTTTCATGTAGTACTGGTTTGGTGGCAGTGAACTCCTTTAGCTATTTCTTGTCTGTGAAGCTCTTTATCTGACCTTCAATTCTAAATGATAGCTTTGCTGGGTAGAGTAATCTTGCTTGTAGGTCCTTGCTATTCATCACTTTGAATATTTCTTTTTTTTTTGTATCTTATCTTTGTTTTTTTTTTTGTTTTTTTCTTTTTATTGCTTAAAGTATTACAAAGGGTATTACATATGTATCCATTTTATCCCCCCGCCCTAGACAGTCCCCTAGCCTCCCCTATCACCCAGTGTCTTATGTCCATTGGTTATGCTTATATGCATGCATACAAGTCCTTTAGTTGATCTCTTACCCCCCTACCTCCTGCCCCCCAACCCTCCCCGGCCTTCCCGCTGCAGCTCGACAATCTGTTTGAGGCAGCTCTGCCTCTGTATCTATTATTGTTCAAAAGTTTATAATGGTCTCTATTGTCCACGAATGAGTGAGATCATGTGGTATTTTTCCTTTATTGACTGGCTTATTTCACTTAGCATAATGCTCTCCAGTTCCATCCATGACGTTGCAAATGGTAAGAGTTCCTTCCTTTTTAGAGCAGCATAGTACTCCATCGTGTAGATGTAACACAGTTTTCTAATCCATTCATCTACTGATGGGCACTTAGGCTGTTTCCAGATCTTAGCTATGGTGAATTGTGCTGCTATGAACATAGGGGTGCATATATCCTTTCTGATTGGTGTTTCTGGTTTCTTGGGATATATTCCTAGAAGTGGGATCACAGGGTCAAATGGGAGTTCCATTTTCAGTTTTTTAAGGAAACTCCATACTGTCTTCCATAGTGGCTGCACCAGTCTGCATTCCCACCAGCAGTGCACAAGTGTTCCTTTTTCTCCACATCCTCTCCAGCACTTGTCGTTTGTTGATTTGTTGATGATAGCCAGTCTGACAGGTGTGAGATGGTACCTCATTGCTGTTTTGATTTGCATTTCTCGGATGATTAGTGACTTTGAGCATGTTTTCATATGTCTCTTGGCTTTCTGGATGTCCTCTTTTGAAAGGTGTCTATTTAGGTCCTTTGCCCATTTTTTGATTGGATTGTTTATCTTTCTTTTGTTAAGTTGTATGAGTTCCCTATAAATTTTGGAGATTAGGCCCTTATCAGATATGTCATTGGCAAATATGTTTTCCCACACAGTGGGTTTTCTCGTTGTTTTGTTGATGGTTTCTTTTGCTGTGCAGAAGCTTTTTATTTTGATGTAGTCCCATTTGTTCATTTTTTCTTTAGTTTCAAGTGCCCTAGGAGCTGTATCAGTGAAGAAATTGCTTCGGCATATGTCTGAGATTTTCTTGCCTTTGGATTCTTCTAGAATTTTTATGGTATCCTGTCGTACATTTAAGTCCTTTATCCATTTTGAGTTTATTTTTGTGTATGGTGTAAGTTGGTGGTCTAGTTTCATTTTCTTGCATATATCTGTCCAATTTTCCCAACACCATTTATTGAAGAGACTATCTTGGCTCCATTGTATGTTCTTGCCTCCTTTGTCAAATATTAATTGAGCATATTGGTTCGGGCCGATTTCTGGGCTCTCTATTCTATTCCATTGATCTATATGCCTATTCTTGTGCCAGTACCAGGCAGTTTTGAGAACAGTGGCTTTGTAATACAACTTGATATCTGGTATTGAGATCCCACCTACTTTGTTCTTTTTCAGGATTGCTGCAGCTATTCGGGGTCTTTTTTTATTCCAGATGAATTTTTGGAAAGTTCGTTCTAGATCTCTGAAGTATGCTGTTGGTACTTTAATGGGAAGTGCGTTGAATTTATAGATTGTTTTGGGTAGTATGGACATTTTGATGATGTTGATTCTACCAATCCATGAACACGGTATGTTCTTCCATCTGTTTATGTCTTCCTCTATGTCTTTTTTCAACGTCCTGTAGTTTTCTGAGTAGAGGTCTTTTACCTCTTTAGTTAAGTTTATTCCTAGGTAGCTTAGTTTTTTCGGTGCAATGGTAAACGGGATTGTTTTTATAATCTCTCTTTCTGAAAGTTCACTATTGGTGTATAGAAATGCCTCAGATTTCTTGGGGTTAATTTTGTATCCTGCTACATTGCCAAATTCATGTATTAAGTCTAGTAGCTTTTTGATGGAATCTCTAGGGTTTTGTATGTATAATATCATGTCGTCTGCAAATAAGGACAGTTTTACTTCCTCTTTTCCAATTTGGATGCCTTTTATTTCTTCTTCTTGCCGAATTGCAATGGCTAACACTTCCAGTACTATGTTGAACAGGAGTGGTGAGAGGGGGCATCCCTGTCTTGTTCCTGTTCTTAGGGGAAATGGTGTTAGTTTTTGTCCGTTGAGTATGATGTTGGCTGTGGGCCTGTCATATATGGCTTTTATTATGTTGAGGTATGATCCTTCTACTCCCACCTTGCTGAGAGTTTTTATCAAAAATGGGTGTTGAATTTTGTCAAATGCTTTTTCTGCATCAATTGATATGACCATGTGGTTTTTTTCTTTCAATTTGTTTATGTGATGTATCACGTTTATTGATTTGCGGATATTGTACCATCCTTGCATCCCTGGGATAAATCCTACTTGGTCATGGTGTATGATCTTTCTGATGTACTGCTGGATCCGATTTGCTAAGATTTTGTTGAGGATTTTGGCATCTATGTTCATGAGGGATATTGGCCTGTAATTCTCTTTCATTGTGTTGTCTTTACCTGGTTTTGGTATTAGGGTGATGCTGGCTTCATAGAATGAGCTTGGAAGTGTTCCTTCCTCTTGAATTTTTTGTAGTAGTCTGAGGAGGATAGGTTTTAGTTCTTCCTTGAATGTTTGGTAAAACTCCCCTGTGAAGCCATCTGGTCCTGGGCTTTTGTTTGATGGAAGCTTTTTGATGACTGCTTCAATTTCTTCCATAGTTATTGGCCTGTTGAGATTTTTAGATTCTTCTTGATTGAGTTTTGGAATGCTGTATTTTTCTAGGAATTTGTCCATTTCCTCCCGGTTGTCTAGTTTGTTGGAGTAAAGCTGTCCATAGTATTTTTTAACAATCATTTGTATTTCTGTGGGGTCTGTTGTTATTTCGCCTCTATCATTTCTGATTTTATTTATTTGGGTCCTCTCTCTCTGCTTCTTGGTGAGTCTGGCTAGAGGTTTATCAATCTTGTTTATCCTTTCAAAGAACCAGCTCTTGGTTTCATTGATTTTCTGTATTGTTTTTTTGGTCTCTATGTCATTTATTTCTGCTCTAATCTTTATTATCTCCTTCCTTCTGCTCACTCTGGGGTTTTCTTGTTGCTCTCTTTCTAATTCTTTGAGTTGTAGAGTTAGATGATTTACTACCATTTTTTCTTGTTTTTTGAGATAGGCCTGTAGAGCTATAAACTTCCCTCTCAGGACTGCTTTCAATGTGTCCCATAGGTTTTGGATTGTTGTGTTTTCATTGTCATTAGTTTCCAGGATGTTTTTAATTTCTTCTTTGATCTCATTGGTAACCCAATCAATATTTAATAGCATGCTATTCAGCTTCCAGGTGTTTGAGTATTTTGGGTTGTTTTTATTGTAGTTTATTTCTAATATTATGCCATCGTGGTCTGCGAAGACGCTTTTTATGATTTCAATCTTCTTGAATTTGGGGATACTTTGCTTGTGACCCAATATGTGGTCTATTTTTGAATATGTCCCATGAGCACCTGAGAAGAACGTATATTCTCTGGCTTTGGGGTGAAGTGTTCTGAAGATGTCTATTAAGTCCATCTGATCTAGTGAGTCATTTAGGATTGCTGTATCTTTGCTGATTGTTTGTCTATAGGACTTATCCAGTGCTGTCAATGGTGTATTAAAGTCCCCTACTATGATTGTATTGTTGTCGATCTCTCCTTTGATATTTTCCAGGAGTTTTTTTATGAATTTGGGTGCTCCTACATTGGGTGCATATATGTTTACCAGGGTTATATCTTCTTGTTGTATTGATCCCTTTAGTATTATGAAGTGGCCTTCCTTATCTCTTGTTAAGGCCTTCACTTTGAGGTCTATTTTGTCCGATATAAGTATTGCTACCCCAGCTTTCTTTTCCTTTCCATTTGCCTGAAAGATATTTTTCCATCCTTTCACTTTCAGTCTGTGTGAGTCCCTTCTAATGAGGTGGGTTTCTTGTAGACAGCAGATGTATGGGTCATGTTTTTTTATCCATTCAGCCACTCGATGTCTTTTGGTTGGAGCATTTAGTCCGTTTACGTTTAAAGTTATTATTGAAAGGTACTTGTTTGTAGCCATTTCTTTTTGTGTGTGTGTGTGGCTGTTTTCTTTCTGAGCTTTTTATTTCTTCTTTTTATACCAGTCCCTTTAGCATTCCTTGCATTGCTGGCTTGGTGGTGACAAACTCCCTTAGTCTTTTTTTGTCTGTGAAGCTTCTTATTTCCCCTTCAAGTTTGAATGATAGCCTTGCTGGATAGAGTATTCTTGGATTCAGTCCTTTGCTTTGCATCACTTTGTAAATTTCAGTCCATTCTTTTCTGGCCTGGTGTGTTTCTGTTGAGAAGTCATTTGACAATCTAATGGGAGATCCCTTGTATGTAACTTTCCGTCTCTCTCTTGCAGCCTGTAAGATTCTCTCTTTGTCCTGAACATTTGCCATGGTGATTATGATGTGTCTTGGTGTGGGTCTTTTCGGGTTCACCTTGTTTGGGACTCTCTGGGCTTGTGTGACTTTTTTCTTCCCCACCTCAGGAAAGTTTTCTGATATTATTTCTTCGAGTAGGTTTTCTAATCCTTGTTCATCTTTCTGTTGTTCTGGTACTCCTATTATTCGTATGTTGTTTCGTTTCATGTTGTCCCAAAGCTCCCTTAGGCTCTCCTCCTGTCTTTTAATTTTTTTCTCCAATTGCAGTACATTTTGGGTGTGTTTTGCTTCCTTGTCTTCTAATTCACTTATTCGGTCCTCCGCTTCTCCTAGTCTACTGTTGATACTTTCAATGGAGTTTTTCATTGCAGCTATATCACTCTTCATTTCTTCTTGGGTCTTACTTAGGTTGTTGATTTTTTCATCTGTTTCTTCTAGCTTCTTCCATATGTTATCGATTTTTTCATCTGTTTCTTCTAGCTTCTTCCATATGTTATCGATTTTTTCATCTGTTTCTTCTTGCTTCTTGCAGAGGTTGTCGATTTTTTCCTCCATCCGGTTTATGCACTCTAGGATCCTTATTCTGAATTCTTTATCTGTCATGTTGCATGCCTCTGTATTACTTAGCTGCTTTTCTGGAGAGTCCCCCTTCTCTTTCCTTTGGGGGTTTCTTTGTCTACCCATGTTTGATCTCACTGACATATCTAGACGTTGAGTTGTTCAGTGGTTGCTCCCTTGGTGGCAGTGACTCCTTGGTCTGTGGTTGCTCTTCGGGCGGTTGCGGTAGCAGCTGCTCTTCAGTTGGCAGCAGCTCCTCTGGTGGGTGCTGTTCACAGCTGTGGTGGCTCTTCCGGCTGGTGGGGCGAGGTTTCACGTACAGCTGCTGTTCCTCAGCAGAGGATGAGGTGCTCAGGAGGTTGCTGTTGCTTGGATCTGCTGCGTTGATTTAAAGGCACAAAATACAACACAACAAGGCACCACGTACCAGGCACTATACACAAATATATTCACGATATTAATAACCCCAATTAAGGGTGACCACCTGAATTAAGAGAATTAGGGGATAAGGAAGAAGGAAGAGAAAAAGATAAAAGAGAAAAAGGAAAAGAAAAGTAGGGACCAAAAAAAGGGAGTGCAAAAATGAAATTGGGAAAAAGGAAGGGGGAAAATAAAAGCGAGAAAAGAGAAGAAAAAAAAGAAAAAAAAAGAGCGAAAAGAGAGAATGAAGTGGAAGAGGGAAGAGACTTTTTATATGAGGAGAATACTCCTATAGAACAGCCATTAATCCCAACAAATTCCAGCAACAGCTCCCTGGATATGAATGCAAACTAGAAACAACCAATAATATAACGATGAAAATAGAATGGTGAACACTAATCCCAAAATAAAATAAAGAAAAAATAAAATGGCACTTTAAAAAATGGTAAAATGGTAGCAGTAATAATACTGGTTAAAAATAAGAAGGTAGTAATTAAAAGGGTAAAATCAGGTGATGGAAAAAGAAGAAAAGAAAGAAAAAAAAAGAAAAAAAAAAGAACAGAAAAAAAAAGAATGAAAAAAAAAATTGGTTTCTTAGTTAAAAAGTGAAAAAAGAAAAAAAATTGCAGTAGTGAAGGTCCTTCGTTTCTTCTATTCTTCAGTGTGGCTCGCCTTAGACCTTCCAGGTATTCAGGAGAGTGTTGAGTTTCCCTGCGAAATACTGTTCCTCTGTGTTGTAAACCACAGTCCTTATTTTAAAGCATGCCGCATTTATTTCCCAGACTGCCTTATTTTGTGTTTAGCAAAGAGTCAGTTTGTGGGTCAGCCTCTGGGTGGCAGTGTTCTGGGGTTGGCCTCTGAGGCTATAGGGCCTTTCTGTCCAGTGGAAGTTCACTGCCCAGAGCTGACTGCGTAATAGTTAATTACCGGCGCTATGTTGTTGTTGGGATTGAAAATCCCCCTATAGGCCAGACCCTGTTAACTCCCAGGGACTGATCAGGTTATCTTAATCCTTGATCTCGTACAGGGTGGAATCTGGGTGTGGCTGTGCTCCTTGCCTGGGGGCTGGGGGGAGGAGACTCCCTCTCAGGAGCGGGTGGCTGCCCCAGTCCCGGGCTCTGGGGTGTCTCAGCACTCAATTCACTACCACCTCTCCCGGCTCCCCCTCTTTCCCCAGTCTCTCCCCAGATTCCACTCCCCAGCACACTCTCCCTCTCTTCAGCACAGGTGAGTGTCTGTATCCGAAATGTCCCATGAACAGGATTCAGTGAAAACAAACAAACAAATGCCGGCCGCGGAAACGGGGAAGGCTTGGTTTCTGTAAGCTTCTTCTCTTACCGGGACTGCATGGTCAGGTCAGCTCTTCAGGCTGCCCCCTTTAGGCTCAGTCCTCCGTGATCACAGAACCCAGCTCTCAATTTCCCTGGTGGCGCCAGGAATCCCGAGGTTCTCCTTTCCCCCGTCAGGGGCTGTGCCTGTCCCAAGGGACGCGGCTGTCTGCCACGCGGTCTCCCTCCGACTCTCTGGGCTCAGAGGTCTGGCAAACTTTCCTGCCCAAATCCCTGGGTTTTTTTTTACCTTACCAGGGGAGTTCTGCTCTTCCCGGCTGTAAACCCTCTCACCAGCTGAGCAATTTCGCCAATTCGGTGTGAGTGTTACTAGCTTCAGCTGCTCATTCCATTTGCTCCGGGACACGACCTGGGACACGTCTGCCTATATCGCCACCATCTTGCTTCTCTCACTTTGAATATTTCTTGCCACTCCCTTCCAGCCTGCAAAGTTCTTGTTGAGAAATCAGCTGACAGTCAAATGGGTACTCCCTTGTAGATAACTAACTGTTTTCTCTTGCTGCTTTTAAGATTCTCTCTTTGTCTTTAACCCTTGGCATTTTAATTATGATGTGTCTTGGTGTGGGCCTCTTTGGATTCCTCTTGTTTGGGACTCTCTATGCTTCCTGGACTTGTAAGTCTATTTGTTTTATCAGGTAGGGGAAGTTTTCTGTCATTATGTCTTCAAATAGGTTTTCAATATCTTTCTCTCTCTCTCTTTTCCTTCTGGCACCCACATAATGTGAATGTTGGTTTGCTTGAAGTTGTCCCAGAGGCTCCTTGCACTATCTTCATATTTTTGGATTCTTTTTTCTTTTTGTTCTTCTGAGTGGGTGTTTTTTACTTCCTCATATTCCAAATCATTGATTTGTTTCTCAGAATCCACTACTCTACTGTTGAATCCCTGTAAATTATTCTTTATTTCAGTAGAGTATGCTTAATTTCTGACTATCTTTTTTATGTCTTTGACATTCACACTAAGTTCCCTGAAAGTTTCACTAAGTCCCCTGAAGCTCTCATTGAGATCCTTGAGTACCCTTATAGATTGTTTTGAATGCTGTATCCAGTAGCTTGTTTGCTTCCATTTCTTTCATTTGTAACATGTTTTTTGGTCTCCACATTTTGGCTGTTTCTCTGTGTTTGTTTCTATGTATTAAGTAGAGCTGCTATGTCTCCTGGAATTGGTAGAGTGGCCTTGTGTAGTAGGTGTTCTGTAAGGCCCAGTGGCTCAGCCTCTCCAGTCACCTGAGCTGGGCACTCTAGCTGTGCCCCTGTGTGGGCTGTAATTGAGCCTTGATTTTTATTGGAATCACTGGGAGGAGTTAACCTCGAGGCCAGTTGCCTGTGAGGACCAGTTGTGATTACAGTGGAAGAACTGCTGTTCAGGGGACACCCCTATGGAGCAGGACTTGTTTCAGTGGAGCTTTGGTGCTCACTGAGTCTGCCCCTTAAGTGTGTGTTGCTTGTGGATGTATAGAGTTGTGGTCTGATATGGTCTGAAGCTATCTGCAAGGTTCACTGCCTCTGGGGCCTCCCAGGAGGTGCAAAATCAGCCACTGCCTAGGGCCACCTGGCAGGAGCTAAAGAGAGATCTGCAGATGGCTGCCATTTGTATTGGGCTTAGAAGTGCCCAAGTGTGGCCCATCTGTGAAGCAAGGCAGTCTAGTGCTAGTGCCAGGTCTTAGACGTCTTATTAATAGGTTTGGGGCATTCTGAGTCCAGCTGCTGATTGTTTAAGAGATTTTAGCAAAGTCTGAAGCCTAAACCAGGAAAGGCCATTAATATGGAAAAGTAGCTATAAACAGCTTGGGTGGGACTGCAAATTGGATGGGGTGGAGCGAATAGTGTCAGCCATGCTGTTGGAAACTCAGATATGGCTGCCAGTCAGCTTTGCAATGGAGAAGGTCCCAGCACAGGAACAATGACCCCTGTGAACACCCCTGTCTGGGAGGAAGCAGCCCCCAAGTTCCTGCCAAAATGCCAGACAGTCCAGTTCCTCTCCATTTATCCCTGGATTCCCCCAAAGCTGCCACCTGGCACTAGAACTCAGAGGAAACAGCACCATGTAAGTTCATATCCCAGCCCTTTAAGAGGAACACCTGGGACTTCAGCAGCCTCTGTGTTACTCAGTCACAACCCCTGCTGGTTTTTACAGCCTGAAGTCATGGCAACTTCTATTCCCAGCTCTGAAACCCTGGGCTGGGGGGCTGGTATGGGGCTTGGACCACCTGCTTCTCATGGGAGGCCTTGGAGATATCCCTCCCCATTAAAGAAACACCACATGTGGGTGTCAAACCAGCCTGTTTTGCACCTCCACCCCTCTAACCAGTCTCAATGCACTGTTTTCTTTACTTCTCTAGTTGTAGAACTTCCATTCAGGCATATTTCAGGTTGTTCTGAATGATGGTTGTTCTGTATTTTAGTTGTAATTTTTATGTGGTTGTAGGACGCAGTGAATACTGGCATTTACTTATGCCACCATCTTGATTCTCTGTCTTGATTGATTTTTTTTTTAAGAGAGTGAAGGGGAGGGCCAAAGGGGAGAGAGAGAAACATCGAGTAACAGAGACACTGTGATTGGTTGCCTCCCATTCGCACCCCAACCGGGGATACAGCCTGCAATAGAAGTATGTGCCCTTGACTGGGAATCAAAACTCACGACCCTTCATTTGTGGGCCGACACTCTAACCACTGAGCCAAATCAGCCAGAGCTAAAATATATTTTATTGATTTTTTTAGAGATACAAGAAGGGAGGAGGAGAAATAGCAATTGGCTGCCAGGCCAGCAACCTGGGCTTATGCCCTTACCGAGAATCGACCCAGCAACCTTTTAGTGCATATGACAATGCCCAACCAACTGAGCCACACCGGCTAGGGCTAGAAAATTTTTAAAGAACACAGGAGACTCTCATGATATAATGTTAGATGAAAGAAGTAGAATACAAAAACACGTTTAATTTTGTAAAGTATATGTACATATATTATCTCTATTTTACCAAAGAAAAACGTACAGACAGAGAATAGTAGTTCATACTTGTTCAAACTCAAGGTCACAGAGTTTATAAACTTGGATTTGGGGTAGGGGGGGTAAGTTAGCTGAGTAACAGAACATCCTACTTAAAGAGATTTAAACAATAGAGGCATTCGATTTTTCTCACCAAGAGATCTGAGGGTACAAAATTCTAGGGTTGGTTTGGCAGTTCAATTATGTCATTAAGGACTCATGTTCTTTCTATCATTTTATTCTGTCAACCTCAGTGTGTGAGCTTTTTGTCCTTAGGCTTGTCACTTCAGGTCACAAAAGGCTGCTGCAGCTCCAAATGTCACATCATCACAGGAAATGATCAAAGCAGGAAGGCCTTAGAAGCCAACTGGGTTATATCAGGCTCTTTGTCTGGGCCAGCTCTTTGGGGGCCCATGATCTAACCCAGGGTTTTTCCAAATATATCTGCACTGCAAAATGAACTCTCTTATCATGAGGGTCTACTGTTCTTGCTTAAAGGACTTGAAACAAAACCAGAAAGAGAGTCAACCTTTTAATGGAGTCTCTTCATCTATAAAATGAGTAGGTTGGACTAGATAATTTGTGAGGTCCCTTCTGGCTCTGTCTGGCTATGATTAGGGAAAAGGCTGGAAGAAAACACACCCATTGATTAATCATGGTTAGTTTTGGATGGTAAGATCATGAAGGATTTTCATTTTCTGCTTTATAATTTTCTTTCTAGAATGAGTATGTGTTATTTATGTAAGGAGAACGTACATTATTTTTTAAATATCCTAAATATCCTAAACTAGAAAACTTTTTAAAACTAACTTTACAAATGTAATATGTGTTGTTATTTCTTTTAGTTTGTCTACCAATAGATAAGCCTGTTTTCTTAATCCCTATTCCCGTGCTTTGGCCAGCCTGTTGTAAAGGTGTCAGTGTTATCTGCAGTTACAGTTATAGGCCTTTTAGTAAAATAGTCGACCTGGGTAATGGTGAATAGTAAGCAAGCTTTGTATTCTTCTTGTGGTGAGCTCAATTATCTTAACAATCAAAACGTAGGTAAATGCTTTTCCCTCCAAGAAAAGCCACAGAATACGTGGGTAAATTCACAATGCATTTAACTACCTGCAAACCTTAGTTATGAATCACAGATTGTGAAAGTAATCACATCTAGATTTATTTACAAAATACTCAGAACTACATAGTAATCTTTGTACTTTGTTTCTCATGGAAACTGAATTATCTGTTAACAAATTCCAAAGGTCTTTGGGTCCAATGTACCTTACAAATTCTTAACATTTGTGAGACTCTGACATGTTAAAAAAGAACAAGAAGGCGAGTTAATAAGTCTTTTTGGGCAACAAATACTGTCAGCTGATTTTCCTATAGTGACAAACTCACTTCATTCATTTTTCAGAAAATGTCTGCCAAATACCCACATTGCAAACACTATAGTTTATCATTCTTTCAAGTAAAAATGGTGCTCCCTGAACAAAGCAGTTAGTTAAATTCACAATTCAAACAATCCCATGAGTTCTTTTTCTTGACACAACCATCATCTTTTCATATACAGCATAATAATCATTTCATCACACAGACTATTAAAAAGATATGTGTTCCAGCCATAGCCGGTTTGGCTCAGTGGATAGAGCATCGGCCTGGGGACTGACGGGCCCCGGGTTAGGTTCCTGTCAAGGGCACATGCCTGGGTTGTGGGCTCGATCGCCAGTAGGGGGCGTGGAGCAGGCAGCTGATCAAAGATTCTCTCTCATCATTGATGTTTCTCTCTCTCTATCCCTCTCTCTTCCTCTTTGAAATCAATAAAAAATATATTTTTTTAAAAAGATATGTGTCTGTGATCAAAATTTAATAATTTTACTGCATATTCAATGACATTTTATTTTATTTTTTTCAATGACATTTTAAGTGAAACTTCCCCTCCCCCCACCTGTGTAGAGATGAGGAAAATAATGACTATTAGTACAGTTTGATGTCAGTGCCTTAATTTGTGTCAAGAAGTTAACAGTTTTACCCACCTTTGCTTTTTTACTGTGGACAAAAAAGGGCCACATGCTAACCTGACTAGCACAGGGAAGGCCTACCTGTCAGCCTTACAAAATCAGAGACCTAAAATAACCACAAAGGATGGTCTGAAATTAAAACTTTTAAATTAAAAAGTAGTTTATGGTGGGTAGTCATGTCCTAGGCCGGTATCTTCCCTGACGAAGGTCAATCTTTACCTTAACTGAGCCTATTGTCTTTTTGCATCTATGATAACAAGATAACATATCGTTGGAATGTCAAAGTAATTTTCCTTTTTATGGACCCCTCAAAGTACAGGCACCGCTCAGCAGAGACCACAAATCCTTTCATTGTTATTGAGTTCATTGTTGACTGTTAAGTATCCTGCATCCACCTAAGTAAAAGAAGTATGTGTCTTTAATTTTACTTTTTATCCAATTCCAGAGGTTTCCCCCCTTTGCTTTCTCCCACCGCCCTAATCTATCACCAATGGAGTTCATGTAACCCACTCACATCTCCTCCTTTGATGGTAATGTATAAAACAAGGTGCAAAACTGCCATTCTCCTGAGCGTTATCTCAATCTGTTGAGATTCTGCTTCCTGGCAACTATCAACAGCTTGGCTCAAGTAAACTCACAAAAATTCTTCACAAGTTTGAATGATTTTTATGTTAACAATACCATTAATGCAATGAAATCATAGACCTCCTGAAAGTGTCTTGGAGACTCCCAGGGGTCTGCAGAACACACTGTGAGAACCACTGCTTTCAACTATGAGCAGGTAAATTTTAAGCTAAAAAATAAAACTAAAAAAAATGAAGATGAAATTAGGACAAAAATAAATCATATGTGTTAATTAATAGAGTAAAAAAAATAAGACTGTTCATCTCTTAAATAAAGATATTCTATATTATCAGTGAGCTATATAATTAAGTCTTGGATAATAATAAATGAAAAACAATTCCTAAAATAATTTTATTTTTCTTACATGCAATATTCTATTACCCTATTAAATTTACATTACTATACTATTTTGTTACATTTTTCTCTATCCCAAGAGTTTCTTGAGATTAAGAACTATATATTGTTCATAACTGAAACCTGTACTTGGAACATAGTAAGTGTTTCATAAATGTTTGTTTTTGTGAATCAATATCTTTATCAATTAATGAAGAAACAATATGAGTTTTAAATTTAAAACTGTATATAAGGTGGGTAAGAGATCAACCAAAGGACTAGTATGCATGCATATAAGCATAACCAATTGACATAAGACACCGGGGGATAGGGGAGGCTAGGGGACTGTCTAGGGCGGGGGGGGAAAAATGGACACATATGTAATACCCTTTGTAATACTTTAAGCAATAAAAAAAAAGAAAAAAAAAGAAAACTGTATATAAGCTAGTTGAAATAAAAAGATAATATATCATTTTCTTCAGAGACAGACACATTTAAACAAGTCACCTAAAAATTATCTGTACTGAGTTCTTAAAGTATTGCCAATTAGTGAATCTTTCCTAACATAATTTGTAGTCACAACATAATTTAATCACTCGGTTTTTGTCTATCCTTATTTCTGACTCCACGAAATAATCAAAAGCAGAATGTCAGAAATGAAGTATGGTGAACTGGGCATCTAAGTCATTGACCAAAGGAAGTCACGTGGCCAAACCTACTTCCTATGGGGTGGGGGTGTAGGACTACACAAGGGCAGACAGAAAAGAAGGCCATTAATTTAACAATCAACCACAAGGAGATTAGGAGCTGTGCTCTCTTTTGACAGCCAGTAATTAACAGCTAAAACTAAACAGAAACCTGAGCCAGTTATTTTTCTAGGAAACATCATTTTCCTGAGAGTATTATAACCTAGTATAGGATGTCTGCAATTTTTCTCAATGTCGCAAGATTCGAAAGACAACCAATCTGAAAAATACATATGCCACAAAACATTTTGCAAAGAGAGAGGTCGGTCATGCAATTAGATGATGATAGTGTTTAGTGGCTTCAAAAATGTGTGAACTTGGCCCTTAAGCTTTGAATGAGCATATTTGTAGACAGATTGAACCAGATGACCTTTAATGTTATTTTCCAGTACTGAGATTTTATGATAAACCATTTAGTAATCGGTTTATTACAGCTCATTCTATCTTGGCTGAGCAAAATGCCCTTTTTCCTACAAGCACATATACATACGCCTCTGCATAAAGCAGAGCTCAGAGACAAATGACAGTTCTGTTTCATAATATTTGTCTCCTGAAGAGGGCCAGCTCCTGAGTTATTGCCTCATTAGTGAAAATAACAATCATCGACAACTCCCAGAATTATGGGAATGGAAATATTGAAACTTTGGTTCACAAGGACTATTTCTAACTTTCATTTTTCTTTGAACACCAGAAACTTGGGTTTCTCTCCCTTTATTCCCAGATTAGTGGAAAGACTGTAGAAGAAACGTTGAAGGTTGGAAATAAAAAAAATGTAGGCATGGACAAAGAAGAAAAAAAGAAGTAATCATCGTGTTTCATGGGGATTATAAAGGAAAATGGAAATAATGCTCATTGTTCTCTAAAGAATTCCCCCTTGCAGGTAAAATTTTTATTTCATATAACATCATGGAAAGAGAGCTTTGCTGACCCAGAATTAGATGCCCACATTTTTTATTTGCTCTGCTGGCACAGCAAAGCTTATGGGCAATTTATAATTGCCTGAGTGCCCAAAGGTTATGGATCAATCACTGCCAGTCACAGCAAGTTGCAAGCCTGGAACAGTCAGAGAGGCTTGGGATCTTTTTCACTAAGGCAGAATGGCTTGTTTTTGGATTTGGAGGGGGGAAAAAAACAGAATGAAAGGAAAATGCTTTTGAGTGTATTTAGTGAGAAACATCATTTATATCTGAGTAGCACATTTTTAATAATAAGGTCAGCAGGGAGAAGATGAGGAGCAGGAAAGACCTCATAAGGAGAGCTCTGCTCAGCGAGCCAGCTCAGCTGGAGTGAAGTGGACCCAAAAATCCACAAGGGGAAAGGGATATTATATTTTTTAAAATGCAGTGTGCAGTGATTACATTGATTTTTAAGGGAAAAACCCCCACCCACTGACTTCATCTCATCTCATTTATTCTTGCCAGCTAAAACTTCTTCGTGACACATATCTGAATTCTTTTATAACTGAGTTTATTTTTTCAACCATTCAAATATTCTACATCATCTTTTAATAAAAGGAAATTTCACTTTTGCCAAATGTTAGTATTAGCTTGAATCATATGGAATTGTCAATATTCTATTATCTTTGACCCTAAAACAGCAACTTCATATTTTTTAGCTTCAGACAGTGCCTATAAGTAATTGGCATATGACAGTTTTGGTGTTTTATATTTGTGGGGACAGGATGAATTATTTCATAGATAGTGCTGGGACTATTAGACAAGCATTTGGGGAAAAGTACAATAGAAACCCTACATCAATTCACACCAAAAAAAATTGAATTTCACATATTGCTATTTAGTCAAATGTTAAAAATATTAAAAAATGAAGAGAATTTGGATGAATATTTTCATACTTTGGAAGGGTGCAGAAAGCATTTCTTATTTTTAAAAAAAGCATAAGAGAAAAGACATGATAAATTTAAATAAGATTTAAGTGCCAAAACATCAATACATCTCTTTTAAAAAAACTGTCAATAAAATTAAGGCATAATTTGAAAACTGGGGAAAATACTGGCAACACATGGCTGAAAAAAAGCTGAGGCTCTTACTCTCAAAAGGAAACAGATAAACACTCAAATTAAAAATGAGCAATTTTAAAAAGGAGGCACATCTCAGTAAACCTCACATTCAAAGACAGAGCAATTGAAAACATTAATGAGATATCAAGTGTCACCTTTCAAATTAATAAAGTAAAAAGAATGACAACACAGCATTGGTAAGAATATAGGAAAATAAATATTCTCATACATATCTAGAGAGGATGGGTTAAATTATTGCTTTCTAGTGGGCAATTGATAATTTGTGTCAAAATATCTTAAAACTGCATATCTTCTGAACCCACAGTTCTACCTTTTGCAAGTTATATTAAGGATAAAGCCACAAATGTGTCCAAAGCTACATGTATAAGTATCTCATCACAGTGAAAATTTGGAAACTAACTACATTATTTTAAAATAATGGAATCGTGATTCAGAAATCATGATACATACAAAGGAATAAAACCACATTATGAAAAATATTTCTAGAGACTCTAAGAACAATATGCTACATATATGAAAAGAAAAAGGTTGGAATATCAGTCAGTATGTGCACTGTACAGCTGGGGGGCAGGATTCACACCATGATTTGAACTGTATACAGAGGTTTTGGTGCCTTATTTCCTGGTTTTATTGAGATACATGATAGTGATGTTGTCCCCTACACAGAACATAATGGTATCCCAATTTACTCTCCTATCCAGAGTGGGGAATGGATCCTCTAGAATCATTTTGACATAGGTAGTGGTGGCATAGGGAGAGGTGAGGTAAATCCCACTTTGTGAGCCAGGTGAGATCTGGCTACAATAAATATTGATAGTAATAATAGCTTATTATTATCCCTGTCCTAAATGCTCCCCATCCCCTTTATCCTGCTTTTTTTCTTCTTTTTATATACCACCTTCTATTACTTTCTATAATTTACATATTTATTATTTTTATTATCTGTCTCCCCCTACTGGTAGGAAGCCAAAGATTTATGTCTGTTTATTCACCACTATATGTACCCAACACCTAGAACAGTACCTGGTACACAGAAGGACTTCAAGAAATATTAATCACATGAGTGAATGAATGAAGCTCATATTTACTGTATGTATACCATGCTTCAGGCAGCTTCATTCAACTAGTTAAGAACAGCTTTTAGAGGAAAAGAGATCACAAATGAGCAACATGAAGGGTATTGGTGAAAGAAAACAGTAGCAGCCCACCCTCTTTGCCTTGCTGGGGCGATGAGGGTATTGGGAAAGACTTGAATCGTGCTAAGTGAGCCAAATGTCTCTCTCTTTTTTAATAAATTCATTAGCATACTTTTAACTGTATGTGACAGACAATCCAAATCAAAATCACTTAAATAGTAAGAAATGTACTGGCTTATGTAGTGGGACAGCCAGAAGAGATGCCTTTAGGAGAAGTTTGATCCAGAGGTTTGTGATGTCCCATACGACTCAGTTCCATTTTTTGTTAGTATTATTGATTTCTAATTTTTTATTATTGTGACCTAAAACATACTCTGCATGATTTCAATAGTTTACAGTTCATTGAGACCTAATTTGTGGTCCACCATATAATCTATCTAGGTGAATATTCTGTATACACTTGAAAAAATATGCAGTTTTGGGAACCAAGATGGCAGCGTAGGTAAACGCCTGTAGTCGCTGCCTCCTACAATAACATCAAAATTACAACTAATGTATTGAACAACCATCATTCAGAAACACCTGAAATCTGGATGAATGAAAGTCCTACAACTAGAGAAGTAAAGAAGAAAGCACATTGAGACTAGTAGAAGGGGCAGAGGCATGAAACAGGCTGGTCCAACACCCACATGTGGTGTTTTTATAATTGGGAGGGAGATCTCCTGAGGAGGCCCCCAATGAGAAGCAAAGGGTCCCAGTCGCACACCAGACTCCCATCCCAGGGTTCCAGAGCTTGGAAGAAGAGCCGCTATAACTTCAGGCTGTAAAAACCAGCAGAAATTGTGGCTGGGTGACACGGAGGCTGCTGGAGACCTAGATGTCCCTCTTAAAGGGCTGGCACACAGACTTACTTAGACTTGATTTCTCTAAGCTCCTGCGCTGGGGCAATGGCTTGGGGGAAACCAGGGACATACAGGGAGGAACTGGACTGCCTGACATCTGGGCAGGAACTTGGGGGCAGCTTTCTCCAAGACAGGGGTGCTATTAGGGGCCATTGTTCCCATGCAAGGACCTCCCCCACTGCAGAGCTGACTGGCAGCCATATCTGAGTTTCCATCAGCTCCACCCTGGTGATTCCTGAGACCTCACCCCATCCACATTGCAGCACCACCCAAGCTGTTTGAAGATGCTTTTTCATATGAATGGCTTGTCCTGGCTCAGGCTTCAGCTTTGCTAAAATCTCTCAGACAAGCATCAGCTGGCATCAGCATTCAAAATACCTATCAATAAGAGGCCCAAGACCTGGCACTAGCACCAGCCTGCCTTGCTTCAAAGCAGGCCTCTCCTGGGCACTTCCAAACCCAATACAAGTAGCAGCCATCTGTAAATGGCACTGTAGCTCCTGTCAAGTGGCCCTAGGCAGTGGCTGACTTTCCACCTTAACTCTTTGCCAGTTAACTCTGTGGACAATTTCAGACCATACCAGATTACAACTCTACACATCCACAAGCAACACACTCAAAGGGCAGACTCAGTGAGCACCAAAGCCCCACTGAAACAAGTCCTGCTCCATAGGGGTGTCTCCTGCACAGCATTTCTTCCACTGTAGTTGCAGCTGGTCTTCACAGCCAATTGGCCTGGAGGTCAATTCCTCCCAGTGATGCTAACAGCAATCAAGTCTCAACTACAGCAAGACTTTGCACACAGCCTATATAGGGGCCCACTTAGAGTGCCCAGCTCAGGTGGCTGGGGAGGCTGAGCTACTGGGCCCTACATGACACCTATTACACAAGATCACTCTACCAATTCCAGGAGACATAGCAGCTCTACCTAATACATAGAAACAAACACAGGGAAGCAGCCAATATGTGGAGACAAAGAAACAGGTCACAAATGAAAGAAATGGAAGCAAGCAAACTCCTGGACACAGAGTTCAAAACAATGGTTATAAGGTTACTCAAGGATCTTAATGAGAGCTTCAAGGGACTTAGAGAGACTGTCAAGGATCTCAGTGAGAATTTCAAATACATGAAAAAGGACCAGTTAGAAATTATGCATACACTAATTGAAATAAAGAATTAATTTACAAGGAATCAATAGTAAGTAGAGGATTCTGAGAATCAAATAAATGATTTGGAATATGAGGAAGCAAAAAACACCCAATCAGAAGAGCAAAAAGAAAAATGAATAAAAAATATGAAGATAGTATAAGGAATCTCTGGGACAACTTCAATCATACCAACATTCGCATTATAGTGATTACAGAAGGAAAAGAGAGAGGGCAAGATATTGAAAACCTATTTGAAGACATAATGACAGAAAACTTCCCCTACCTGATAAAACAAATAGACTTACAAGTCCAGGAAGCACAGAGAGTCCAAAGAAGGGGAACCCAAAGAGGCCCACACCAGGATACACCATAATTAAAATTTCAAATGGTTACAGACAAAGAGAATCTTAAAAGCAGCAAGAGAACAGTACTTAGTTACCTACAAAGGAGCAAGCACCCATTTGACTGTCAGCTGATTTCTCAACAGGAACTTTGCAGACCAGAAGGGAATGGCAAGAAACATTCAAAGTGATGAATAGCAAGGACCTAAAAGCAAGATTACTCTACCCAGGAAAGCTATCATTTAGAATTGAAGGTCAGATAAAGAGATTCACAGACAAGAAAAGCTAAAGGTGTTCATGACCACCAAACCAGGATTACATGAAATGCTGTAGGGTACTCTTTAAGAAGAGAAAGCAGAAGAAGGAGAAAAAAATAAAAGATAAAAATATGAATAATAAAATGTCAATAAATACATATCCATAACAATTTAATCTAAAAATCAAAATAAATGAACAAGAAATCTAATGAACAAAATAAACTGATGAATAAAATAGAATCAGAGGCATAGAATAATGAAACAGGCTGATGAATCTCAGAGGGACAGGGAGAAGGGTGTGGGAAGAGATTAATCAAAGGTCTTATATGCATATGTGCATTACCTATGAACACAGACAATAGTGTGGTGAAGGCCTGGAGTGGGGTGGGAACTGGGTTGAGGGGAGCAATGGGCGAAAAAGGGGGACATCTGTAATATTCTCAATAATAAAGATTTAAAATAAAATAAAGACTGCAATGAGGTATCACCTCAAACCTGTCAGAATAGCTACCATTAATAAATCAACAAAAAACAAATGCTGGTGAGGATGTAGAGAAAGGGGAACCCTATTGCACTGTTGGTAGGAATGCAGACAGGTGCAATCACTGTGGAAAACAGTATGGAGATTCCTCAAAAAATTAAAAATAGAACTGCCTTGAGACCTAGCTATAACATTTCTTGTTATATATCTGAAGAAATCCAAAACACTAATTTGAAAGAATATAGGGGTTGGCAAAAGTATGTTTACAGTTGCATTGTGACATTCTTTTAAATAAGTAATGCTATTATAATAATCATAACCTGAATGTCTTTTTCTATATGAAAAATTGTAAACCTACTTTTGCTCACTCCTGTGTATGCACCCCTATGTTCATTGCAGCATTATTTACAATAGCCAAAATATAGAAGCAACCCAAGTGCCCATCAATAGACTAGTGGATAAAAAGTGGTGATACAGAATGGAATATAACTCGGCCATAAAAAAGAATGAAATCTTACCATTTTCAACAGCATGGATGGACCTAGAGGGTATTATGTTAAGTGAAATAAGTCAGTCAGAGAAAGACATACCATATGATTTAACTTATATATGGAATCTAAAGTACAGAACAAGTAAACAAACAAAATAGAAACAGACTCAGATACAGAGAACAGACTGATGGTTGCCAGAGGGCAGGGGTATTGAGGGACTGGGTGAAAAAGGTGAAGGGATTAATAAATAAAAAAATGGCAGTTACTATATAGTCATGGGGATGTAAAGAACAGTATAGGGAACATAGGCAATAATCTTGTCATAACTCTGTATGGTGCCAGGTGGATACTGGAAATATCAGGGGGAACACTTTGTAAAGTATATGATTATCTAACCACTGTGTTGTATACCCCAAATTAATACAAAATAATATTGAATGTAAATTGTAAAAAAAGTAAAACCAAAAAACCACAAAAAAAAACAGATAAGGTAAATATGTTAAAAATAAATATGAAAAAATAAAAATAAATTAAAAATAAATATGAAAAAATTTTTAAAAAAAACAACAGCCAGGATAAATATGTTAAAAAGTATAATAGAAAATGTGGACAAAAAGTGTGAAGAGATTGAGAATTTTAGCAGAGTAATAAATTATAAAATGTACCAAATGGCAATATAGAAATAAAGGACTTTTTAGGAAAAATGAACAATTAATTTGAAGATCTGATGGAAAACTGAACATAACAGGAAAAGATCAGGAAGCTTCAAGATTATTTGAATAGAAGCAGATGGAGAAAAAAAGTGAAAAAAATGAATCAGAGTACTGGAGGCCAATGGAACAACATTAATCAGTCTAACACTATCAATAAATTGACATATTTGATATGCATCAGCACTGAACTACAAATATATTTTAATTTGAACTTTTATTGTTGAAAATATTACATATGTCTCCTTTTTCCCTCATTGACTTCTCCCCAGCCTCTCCTTCCCCACAACACATGCCCTTGCCCCCCTACTGTCTGTGTCCATTGGTTATGCTTATATGCATGCATACAAGTCCTTTGGTTGATCTCTTACACCCCTCTCCCCTGCCTTCCCTCTGAGGTTTGATGGTCTGTTTGATGCTTCTCTATCTCTGGTTCTATTTTTGTTCATCAGTTTATGTTGTTCATTATATTCCACAAATGAGTGCGATCATGTGATATTTATCTTTCTCTGACTAGCTTATTTCACTTAGCATAATGCTCTCCAGTTCCATCCACGCTGTTGCAAATGGTAAGAGTTCTTTCCTTTTTACAGCAGCGTAGTATTCCATCGTGTAGATGTACCACTGTTTTTTAATCCACTCATCTGCTGATGGGTACTTAGGCTGTTTCCAAATCTTAGCTATGGTGAATTGTGCAGCTATGGACATAGGGGTGCATATATTCTTTCTGATTGGTGTTTCTAATTTTTGGGGATATATTCCTAGAAGTGGGATTATTGGGTCAAATGGGAGTTCCATTTTTATTTTTTGAGGACATTCCATACTGTTCTCCACAGTGGCTGCACCAGTCTGCATTCCCACAAGCAGTGTATGAGGGTTCCTTATTCTCCACATCCTTGCCAGGACTTGTTGTTTGTTGATTTGTTGATGACAGCCATTCTGACAGGTGTGAGGTAATACCTCATTGTAGTTTTTATTTTATTTTAAACTAGAGGCTCATTGCACAAAGATTCGCACAATAGGCCTTCCTTCCCCTGGCTGCTGGCACCGGTTTTCCTCTGGCATCCGGAACCCAGGCCTCGAGGCTTGGCTTCTCCACTTGGGCCAGAGCAGCGAGGCTTGGCTTCTCTGCTCAGGCCGCAGCAGCGAGGCTTGGTTTCTCCGCTCCAGCCACAGTGAGGCTTGGCCTCTCCACTCTGGCTGCAGTGGAGAAGCCAAGCTTCTTCAGTCTTCAGTCATCTTCAGTCTTCAGTCTTTGCTCTGTGCCTGCATATGCAAATCAACCATCATCTTTGTTGGTTTAATTTGCATACTCATCCTGATTGGCTGGTGGGCCTAGTGGAGTGACACCAATTTGCATGTTTCTCTTTTATTAGTGTAGATAGATCTTTGTTATTGATATTACAGATATCCCCCTTTTTGCCCATTGCCCCCCTCCACCCAGTTCCTGCCCCACCCCAGGCCTTCACCACTTTATTGTCTGTGTCCATAGGTAACTCATATATGCATACAAGATCTTTAGTTAATCCCTTCCCACACCTCTCTTCCCCCTTCTCTCTGAGATTCCTCCATCTGTTCCATGTTTCCATGCCTCTGGTTCTATTTTACTTATCAGTTTATTTTGTTCATTAGATTTCTTGATCGTTTATTTTGATTTTTAGATTCAATTGTTGATAGATATGTATTTATTGCCATTTTAATGTTCATATTTGTTATCTTTTTTTCTTCTTTTCTTCTTTTTCCTCCTCCTCTTCTTCTTCCCCCTCTTCCCCCTCCTCCTCCTCCTCCTTGTCCTCTTCCTCCTCCTTCTTCTTCCTCTTCTTAAAGAATACCCTGCCTGGCCAGTGTAGCTTAGTGGTTGAGTGTCGACCTATGAACCAGGAGGTCATGGTTCAATTCCCGGTCAAAGCACATACCTGGGTTGCCTACTCAGTCCCCAATGGTGGGGGGACAGGTGGGGGCAGCTGATCAGTGGTTCTCTCTCATCATTGATGTTTCTATCTCTCTCTCCCTCTCCCTTATCTCTGAAATCAATAAATATGTATTTTTAAAAAAGAATACCCTTCAGCATTTCATACAATCATGGTTTGGTGGTGATGAGCTTCTTTAGCTTTTTCTTGTCTGTGAATTTCTTTATCTGGCCTTCAATTCTAAATGATAGCTTTCCTGGGTAGAGTAATCTTGCTTATCGGTCCTTGCTATTCATCACTTTGAATATTTCTTGCCACTCCCTTCCGGCCTGCAAAGTTCCTGTTGAGAAATCAGCTGACAGCCAAATGGGCACTCCCTTGTAGGTAACTAACTGTTTTTCTCTTGCTGCTTTTAAGATTCTCTCTTTGTCTTTAAACCTTGGCATTTTAATTATGATGTTTCATGGTGTGGGCCTCTTTGGGTTCCTCTTGTTTGGACTCTCTGTGCTTCCTGGACTTATAAGTCTATTTCTTTCATCAGGTAAGGGAAGTTTTCTGTCATTATTTCTTCAAATAGGTTTTCAATATCTTGCTCTCTCTCTTCTCCTCCTGGAACCCGCATAATTCAAATGTTGGCATGCTTGAAGTTGTCCCAGAGGCTCCTTACACTATCTTCATATTTTTTGGATTATTGTTTCTTTTTGTTCTTCTGATTGGATGTTTTGCTTGCTCATATTTCAAATTATTGATTTTGTTATCAGAATCCTCTATTCTACTGTTGAATCCCCATAAATTATTCTTTATTTCAGTTAGTGTATTCTTAATTTCCACTGGTCCTTTTTCATGTCTTTTAAATTTTCACTAATATGAAACTCTCACCAAGTCCCTTAAAGCTCTCATTGAATCCCTTGAAGCTCTCATTAAGATCCTTGAGCAACCTTAAACACATTGTTTTGAACTCTGTATCCAGTAGTTTCTTGCTTCCATTTCATTTAATTCTTTTTCTGGAGAGTTATTCTATTCTTTCATTTGTGACCTGTTTCTTTGTCTCTGCAATTTGGCTGCTTCACTGTGTTTGTTTCTATATATTAGCTGCTATGTCTCCTGGAAATGATAGAGTGGCCTTGTGTAATAGGTATCCTGTAGGGCTCAGTGGCACAGCCTCACCAGTCACCTGAGCTGGGCACTCTAGGTGTGCCCCTGTGTGGGCTGTAGTTGAGCCTTGATTTCTATTGGAATCGCTGGGAGGAGTTGACCTCCAGGCTGGTTGTGACTACAGTGGAAGAACTGCTGTGCAGGGGACACCGCTATTGAGCAGGACTTGTTTCAGTGGGGCTGGGCCCCTTCCTTCTCATAGGTGACCTCTGCAATGGAGATCTCCCTCCAAAAACAAACAAACAAACAAACAAACAAAAATGCAGCATGTGGATGTCGGATCAGCCTGTTCCATACCTCCGCCCCTTCCACTAGTCTCAATGTGTTTACTTCTCTAGTTGTAGGACTTCCATTCATCCAGATTTCAGGTGATTCTGGATGATGGTTGTTCTGTATTTTATTTGTAATTTTGATGTGGTTGTGGGAGGTGACAAATACCAGCATTTACCTACACCACCATCTTGGTTCTCTACTTCATTGTAGTTTCATTTTGTATCTCTCTGATGATTAGTGATGAGAGCATCTCTTCATATGTCTATTGGCCATCTGTGTATCCTCTTTGGAAAAGTGTATTTAGGTCCTTTGTCCACTTTTAAATTGGATTTGGTGTTAATTTGTATGAGCTCTTTAGAAATTTTGGATAGTGCCACCTTATCAGGTGTATCATTGGCAAATATCTTCATCCATTCAGTGGGTTGTCTTTTAATTTTGTTGATTGTTTCCTTTGCTTTCTCAAACTTGGGGAGCTGCCTCTATCTCCTCTTCAACTTTACCTGTGAGACACTGCCCACTAAATCCACAGTGAGGAGCTCAAAGTGAGAGATCTAGGAACACCCTTCTCATTCACACTTTCTAGGTTTAAAGCTGATGGGCACTTCTCCATTCATGCAGAATTTTGCATCAGAGTGTGGAGGAGTGTGTGACAAAACAGTGAAATTAAATTATGTCTCAATAAGGAGAATAATTGCAATACTGAGCAGATATTCATAATGGTGGCCATTTCTAATGAATTCTTCTAAAATCACATTTTTGGCCTCACTACTTAGAATCCTTATTTTGCCTTCTACATTCAAATTCATCATTCTCAGAAAGATTGTACTTTTGCCCTAGAAAGATTAGTTCTTGGAATAATGCCTCATTATATTTTCCTGCTGAGCAAAATCAGCTTTGAGCTTGTTTAGGTAGAAGTGAAGTTTAAGAACAGATGTCCTGCCCTTCTTTCCATCTTCCCATGCTATCTGTCATAGCAACTGGCTTTTGCCTCTTTGCTGATTGTTAGTTTGAATGTATCTATAATGAACAAAGCCTCCATTTTTACGCTTTCACAAAAGAAAAAGAAAAGTCTCCTCTTGTGAGTACAAAATAGCTAGGTTTTCCAACACGAATAGGAACTTCAAAATTATTGCCAGTTCCTGACACATAGATAATTCTTCCAGAATTGCAGTATTTCTAGTACAAATTATATTTGAAAAACTACCAGCTCCCTAGAATAGGCTCTATGCAAAGTCCAGCTCATACCACCCCCACAATAACAGGAAGAATACGGCTTCATATTTCTCCCTTGAAAGGCAATGCATTCTAGTTGATAAGCGATCAGAGCAGACACCGGAAAACCTGATGGTATTTCTGACTCTACTTAGATACTGTGCTTTTTTTTTCCTTTTCCTTTTCTCACCTCTTTTCTCCCCTCCTCCCTTCCCTCTCTGTTTTTTCTTCTCTTCTCTTCTTTCTCCCTCCTTCCCTCCCTCCCTCCCTCCCACCCTCCCTCTCTCCCTTCTTCTCCCTCTGCTTTTAAAACAAAATCCTTTTTAGAAATAAATTTATACTAGGAGTGACACTTCCAAGTATTGACAAAGATGTGGAGAAACTGGCATTCTCATACATTGCTGATGGAAATGTAAAATGGCCAAACCACTTTGGGGAAAAGTTTGTCAGTTTCTCATAAAGTTAAAACATCCATCTACCTTATGACCCAGAAATTCTACCCAAGAGAGATTAAAGTCTGTGTACACAATGTCCAGAGCTTACTTTTATTTATTAAGAAGATTATAATCACAAAATATGTTTAATAATGATGTAACTATGCTGTTACATATGCCTCTGTTCCTGTCATAGATAAAATCCACTTATAAATAAAATCTAAAGTTACAAAAAAAAAATCTGTGTTCACAAAAAGACTTGTGTCAGTTGTCAGAGTGGCTTTATTCATAATACTCCTAAACTAGGAACAAATGTCCATCAACATATTTGGACATTCACCATAGGTCTGCCTGGTACATTCTTTGAAAGGGGCGAGTTGTTCTGACCATTTTATTACTTGTTCTGGAGTAGAAATGAATGGCTGATGGGACAGCCAAACTAACTCATGCCTCATCCAGGGGCAGACTCTGTATGTAACTGCATAAAATGAGAAGTGAACATGATTTCTCAACACATATTTTCATAGTAGAAAAATCAGACTGTACTCTAGCCAAGTGATCAAAATTAATACCACCAGTGAGGGCAAACAGACATGGTGGGCCTCCGGATAAGAAAGCCTAGGTGAGATACCTTAGCTTCCCTGAAAAATATCCTGATTGCTTTCAGGACATTTGGGACCCTCCTTGTAATTAGTTCCCTCCCTGTATCTCCTAAAGCAGTGCTTCTCAAACTTTCCTATGTTTACCAGTCACCTGGGGATCTTGCTCAAATGCAGATTCTGGTCCAGTAGATCTAGGATAGGGCTCAACATTCTGCATCTCTAACAAGTTCACAGGTGATGTCACGTTGCTGGTCTGCAGGCCACACTTTGGGTAGCAAGGTCCTTTGATTCTAAAAGAGTGGTCCCTAGAGCAGTAGTATCACCTGGGAACTTGTTAAAAATGCAAATTCTAAGGCTCCACCCTCAGACCTACTTACAGAATCAGAATCTCTGGGATGGGGTCCAGTCCAGTCAGGGCCTATGATTAGGCAAAATGAAGGAGGCACCTATTCTCAGAGTTGTGCAAGTTCAAGGTCAGCACCTGAGTCTGGCAGTGGTATCTTACAAAACCTCCAGAGTCAGAGAACAATTGTTTTCTTTCTTCTCAGTAAATCACCTCACTACACTAGTACCCTCATTTTATTTAAATTATCTGGGCCCCAACTCAAACCCATTGAATCAGAAACTTTGGGGGTAGAAAATGTGCATCTGGGAACTGGAGAGCATTATGCTAAGTGAAATAAGCCAGTCAGAGAAAGATAAATACCACATGATCTCACTCATTTGTGGAATATAGAGAACAACATAGACTGATGAACAGGGTCAGATCCAAAGACAGGGAAACAGTGATCAGACTATCAATCCCCAGAGGGAAAGTAGGGGAGGGTGGGGATAAGAGGAAGAGATCAACCAAAGGACTTGTATGCATGCATATAAGCCAAACCAATGGACATGGACAACAGGGGGATGAGAGCCTGAGTAGGTGGGGGGGGGGAAGATGGGGGTTAATCGGGGGGAGGGGGTGATGACACATTTGTAATTCCTTAACTAATAAAGAATTTAAAGATAAAAAATATTAAACATAACAACAACAAAAAAGAAAATGTGCATCTGGCCCATAAGCAGATGTGAATGAGATTGCTCATCAAAGTGCTGCTTGCCAAGAGAAGCATTTGGAAGAGAGAAACCATAATATGTTAGATAAGCAAAACGTGTGGAGGCATACTGCAGTTAGAGGCAGCAAGCTAGGTGTACCATAGAGTTGTGTGACAAGAGCAAAAAAACAAAGAGCCGATGAAAATTGCAAGAAACATGATTGAGACTGCTCTGCCATCTATACTAATAAAAGGGTAATATGCTAATTAGACCGGGAGACCTTCCAGGAGACCGGATGTCCTTCTGGACAAAGCCATGGTGGTGGGGCCAAGGCAGAGGCGGTTAGGGGTGAGCAGGCCAGCGGGGGGGGGGGGGTAGTTGGGGGCGATCAGGCCGGCGGGGGGGGTCAATTGGGTTCGAGCAGGCTGGCGGGGGGGGGGGCCACTTAGGTGTGATCAGACTGGAAGGAGGGGCCATTGGGGGTGATCAGGCCGGCAAGCAGAGTGGTTAGGGGCAGTCAGGCAGGCAGGCAGGTAAGCAGTTAGGAGCCAGCAGTCCCGGATTGTGAGAGGGATGTCCCCCGAGGGGTCCCAGATTGGAGAGGGTGCAGGCCAGGCTGAGGGACACACGCCCCCCCCCCCCCCCGTGCACTGGGCCACTAGTTTATATACATTTTAAATGCATGTGTGTTTTTTTAAATACACTATTTCTTTTTAAATAAAGCTCCATAAATAGAGAAGGTGCCAGAGGAGAAGTGAAATGGGAGTGGGAGCAAGAATAAGGGGGGAAATGATAAATAATAAGCAAACAAGTAAGCATGAAAGAGAAGAGCTTTGTGCAGACAAATGACAAAGTATTCTGAACTAGGGAATATGAGGAACTCAACTCCAACATGAGGTCCACTAGTTGGCAGGGTGTGCAGAACTATCTCTGTGGACAGTCAGGAAATCATTGAGAACAAGAGCCCAGATGATTCTACTGCACACCACTGACATCTTTAATTCCAACGCATTTTCACTTTTCAGCCCTTCCATGATTTAGCCACTACTTAGCTTCCCAGTCACCCTACCTTACACTTTGCAATCCAGTAATAAAGTAAATGTCATGATGCCACACACCCCCCCAATTCACCCCTCCTAAGATCTTTATTCATGTTGTGTCTTCTGCCTGCAACATTCTTTTTATCTCTCTTCACCTGGCTAACTCTTATTTATTATTTTCAACTCAGTTCAGGTGCCATCTCATTGAAAAAGTGTTTCTGACCTCCCTGGCTAGGTTACATTGACCCGCTGGCTTTCATAGCACAGGGTTATTTGGTCATAGTATATTATACTGAAATCATTGATTTGTGTGCTTTAAAGACCTCTCCTGACCAATGACTCACTCTTATCATCGTTTGTACCTCGACATTGTGCCTGCCAATATTGTACCTGCAATTCAAGAAGTTTTCTGATGTAGTAGGGCTTAACCAGAAGGCAGATGTGCTAAGGCTTAACAGGCACTAGAAATATTATTTATGTATTCATTCACTTACACAAGACCTTGTTCAGGAAGAACTTTAGCCAGCACTTGAGAACTAAACTTGAGAGGAATTTCACTGCAACATCCACCAACAAAATCAGTCCTCTGCAGCCGCAAGGACCCATCATGGCTGCCTTCCTGGACAGACCAAGATTCGGAGCAGGAGCCTGCAGTTCTAGTTCTGGCTGTGGCTGGCTGGAAAAAATCTCCATCCCTGCCTGCTACTGCCATCTCTAGGGGACTGGCTGATTTTCACCCAGCTGCAGGCCTGCAGCTGCAAGGAGCAAGCTCTAAATTAAAATCACCTTCATCAATGAACTAAAAAATAGCTCATTTGTCTCTTTTTTTTCTCTCAGGTGTCCGAGAGTGGTGTTGCATACCCTATGTCTCCCAGTCAGGTAGAGACCAGAAGACCATTTTACATTGTCTCTCATCTAC
The DNA here is from genome assembly GCF_963259705.1 of Myotis daubentonii. NCBI lineage: Eukaryota > Metazoa > Chordata > Mammalia > Chiroptera > Vespertilionidae > Myotis > Myotis daubentonii. Next base: position 117,926,014 of record NC_081861.1, read on the forward strand.
ATCAAATACTTTCTGAATAGCCCCAGCTGGTTTGGCTCAGTGGATAGAGCGTCGGCCTGTGGACTGAAGGGTCCCAAGTTCGATTCCCGTCGAGGGCACATGCCTGGTTGCAGGCTCGATCCCCAGTAGGGGGTGTGCAGGAGGCAGCCAATCAGATTATCTCTCATCATTGATGTTTCTATCTCTCCCTTCCTATCTGAAATCAATTTTATATATATATATATATATATATATATATATATATATATATATATATATATATATATACACATATATATATTTCTGAATTTAGTCTCACAGGAAAACTCCCAAAATATAGACATAGACTCTTTTTACAAAACTAGGGAGTTGCATGATGGATTGATGTAGAAAATTAGATTCACAAACCCACTATTGAGAAAACATTTGCAATCATAGCCATGCTCCCCTCACACAAAAAGAAAAGTAAATGTTTTATTTAAGTCAATGTTATTCAAGAGTTAAAGTAAAAAAAACCTGAAATACTGAGTCTAAAATGAATTTGTCTCTTATTTCCAGAATTTTCTTCAGTCATATCATTACATTTCTAAAAGATTTATCATTAAGTTTTGGTCATTTTTTTAACAGACAAAATTATACTTGCTTAATAATGGGAAAACATGGTTTGGTAAAATCCAAATTCAAATGGTTAGAAAACTTTTCCTATAATCTCTAAGGTACTATCTCAGAAAGAGTTAAATAATCAAGAGAAACAATTGGGATACTCACTAAAGCAGGATTTCTCAGCCTCAGCACTATTGACATTTTGGGTGAGATCATTCTTTTTTGTGGGTGTGAGGGCTATTCCATTCATTGTAGGATGTTTAGCAGCATTCCTGGTCTCTACACTTTGGATGCCAGCAGTACCCCCCCCCCCCAGTCATCTACAACCAAAGTATCGCCTGGGTGGGAGAAAGGAGCAAAATCACCCCCCCTTCCCCATCCCCGTTGAGAACCACTGCATTAGAGGGAGACACAAAGCCATTCACAGATACGATGGAGTCTGTAAATTAGAACATGAGACAGAATACACAGGCCTTTCCCTAATCCAAACCGCAAGGATTGAATTTTTCTTAATTCAAAGGTGTCACATTTGCCAATAGTATATTTGGGAGCAAATCCCTTTCTTGATGGCATTTCAAAAATCTGGCCAAGAGACTTCTCACAGAGGAAGTCTATCTTTCAATAATTAATATATTCTTTCATTCAAAACACTGACACCTCAATTTTGGCTTCTACCCAAGAACAATAAAGGACCTATGTTGACCTCAGTGAGCAAGCTTAACCGTTCTTGATAAGAAATGATCAGAATTTTAAAAATCTTTTTTTTTTAAGAGAGAACGAGAGGAAGAGAGAGACATCGATTTCTTGTTCTACTGATTTATGCATTCATTGGCTGCTTCTTGCATGTGCCCTGACCAGTGACCGAACACACAGCCTTGGTGTATCAGGACAACACTCTAATCAACTGAGCTACTGGGCCAGGGTCTGATTAGAATTTTTAATGTAGCAAAAGAACCACCCCCACCCAAAGATATCCACATCCTAATTCCCAGAACCTGTAAAGCAAAAGGGTCAAAGTGATGTGGCTGCTGGCTTAAAGATGGTAGAAGGGGCCACTAGCCAAGGACTGCAGGCATCTTCTAAAGATTAAAAAGGCAAAGAACAGATTCTCTCTTACAAGCTCCAGAAGGAATGCACCCTGTGACACCTTGATGTGAGTCTGATGAGACTGACATCCAGAAGAGTAAATAATAAGTTTGTATTTTAAGTCACTAAATTTGTGGTAATTTGTCACAGCCGCTAATAAAACTAATACAGTGACAGTCCATGAGCACAGCACCATCACAAGGAAAATCCAACTGGAATATTGTGACCTGTGAAGCCATGAAAGGGAGACAATTTCTTAGTTTTAATAAGCACAATTACTATTTTAAACCATAGTGAAAGATAACCAATACAAGGATGCACTCTCCTTCCCTAACAATAGCTCAAATAGGTGTCAGACACTATTCCAAGGGTTTTCAATGTGTTAGTTAATTGCCATAATAACGCTATGATGAAAAGACTGTTATTATCCCCATTTTTCTGATGAGGAAACCGAGATCCAGAGAGGTTAAGGAACAATTCCAAGCACACACAGCTAGGAAATGGCAGCACTGGGCTTCAAATCCAGGCAGCCTGGCTCCAGAATCCAAATAAAAGCCACCCAGAGCAGTTCTGTGAAGCTCAGGGTATAATGTTTAAAAAGCAAAACCTTAGACTTTTACACCTAAGGAAAATGCTTAAGCACTATGGCATCTATGTTTCAAATGCAAGGATGTCTGCGGTTTTGCCCGCCCAGCATTTCTGCCATCTCATTTGAAGAGTACTATCTCGAATTTCCTTGGGCAATTACCCGCTACCACTGTGATGGCGAACCTTTTGAGCTTGGCGTGTCAGCATTTTGAAAAAAACCTAACTTAACTCTGGTGCCATGTCACATATAGAAATTTTTTTATATTTGCAACCATAGTAAAACAAAGATTTATATTTTTGATATTTATTTTATATATTTAAATGCCATTTAACAAAGAAAAATCAACCAAAAAAATGAGTTCGCGTCTCACCTCTGACACGCGTGTCATAGGTTCACCATCACTGCCCTACCACATTGCCTACATTCTCCATGGACTGTCAATCAATGTGCTCCACCCTTGCCCTGGCCAATACAACCCCCTCCCCTCCCACCTCTAGAATTTTAATCTCAGAGAGATTCTGCTCCCTGATCCCTGGAGTGTGCCTCATTCCTATCTTTTCCCAGGCCTGCTAGTTTATCTTTTTCTCTGATTTGGTGGGCAACCCCATATCCTTTTAATAAAGTCTTTTTTCACTTACTAGTAAGTGTACAAGAAACGGCTACTTTCCTTCCAAACAACAACAAAAAACCTTAAAAAGCAGAAAAACTGAAACTGCGAATTCAAGAGACTTTACATTTGTTAAGAAGTTGCTTTTCCCACCTCCTGAAGAGGCTGGAACACTCCTCTCATAGTCCTAGAACAGGCAGAACACAGGAGGCTGATAAGAGACTAGACAAAGCTCTAATGAAGGAGGCTGAGGACTGCAGAGCCATGCAAATAAAATGAAGCTACAGCCCGATAGTCAATCAGAGGCAGTTTGAGAAGCAATTACTGTTGCATAGGCTATGTCTCTAGACTGTACTATGAGCAATGATTTAACCATCCCAGCATCCAATGGTGTGGACACAAACAATAAGGGATGCATTGAACCCAGACAACACAGGAGAGGTGAAGTGAGGACCCCGTGGCATAATTAATCCTTTTATTGTCCTCAAGTACTGCTATTGGCAGCTCTCTTGATCCAGTGGACACTAGTGACCACTGCAGGCAAGATAATGTTTGCAAAATTGACAAATCAAATAAGGATTACTTCCAGCAGAATACTACCTTAATAGGGCTCATTTCTTATATAGTTACCATATAAAAGTAGGACAGGAATAAACCCTGATTGTGGTTTATTCTGCAAGCTTCTGCAAGCCCATGCATCATTGCAATCTAAAAATGTTTCATTGGGATGCATCTTCCCTCTGCAGTACCTATTACATGTACAGCTCAAAATCCACAACCTCCAATCTGTCACTGTTAAGATAAAAACTTTGAGATCAGCAGCAGCTTCACTGACCTGATTTCAACAGGTCTTAAAGTCACTTTCAGTTGTCAAAACTTTTAATTACAAAAAGCTACATTTTTCCCAATAAATGAAAAGTCAAATGTTTTGAGATTGCCTGAGGCAGACTTTTTAAAGTGTTGTGGGTTTTTTTTTTTAACTTTCCATTTGTGACTGATTCAAGGACATTAAAGTCCTTATATATACTGCCATCACCCCCTCATCTTTTTCAACAAATTTTGTCCTAGATTCAGCCTATAGAAGATAAGTTTTACTGTCACTCTTTAAGAATGTCACTAAGAAGTCATTTTACTTGTCTGAGATAGCTAACTCCATGATTAATAGGTTTTATTAAAAAAAAAAAAAAACACACCCCAGTTTAGTCTGTTAACTGAATGTCATGCATTTCTAGGGACATTTAGAGAACAAGAGCCAATTAAGAATATATTCAGATTTCAGTGTATTTTTAATTATAAAAATATACTGCAGTGGGTCTGGACTCAACAGTCATCCAATTTTTTGTTGTTTTTCTTTGTCTTGCTTTGTTTTACATCTCCAGTACCTATTTATCGTGTAACTAGAAATTTGTACCTTTTGATCACCTTCATCTTATTCATCCACCACTCCTCCACCCACCCCTGCCTCTGGTAACCACCACAAACCTGATATATTTCCTGAGTTTATTTGTTTGTTTTTGCTTAGATTCCACATATAAGTGAGATCATATAGCATCAGTCTTTCTCTGACCGACTTATTTCTCTTAACATAATGCCTTCAAGGTCCATCCATTTTGTCATCTCTCCATGGGCACTTAGGCTGTTTGCGTGTCTTGGCATTTGTAAATAATGTTGCTATGAACATGGGAGTGCATATATCCCTTCAATGTAGGTTTTTGTTTCCTTCCGATATATAACCAGAAGTGGAATTGTTGGATCAACAGTCATCAGGGTTGACTTCTCATCAACACATACCCACTCATTAGCTATATATCAGGGATAGATGGCAAAAAAATCTCCCCAGTCCTTTACTTTTCCCTGTTATAGCTTCTACCATTAAAAGGTGGAGTCTATTTCCCAGCCTTTGGAATCATAGCTGCTCTCATCATTCCTTTTGGCCACAAGAATGCAGAGAATGTGACATATGAGTTAAAGTCTAGGCCACAAGGGCCCTTGCAGCTTCTAATCTCACTGCTCTTGAAACCTGACACTACTATGTGAACAGACCTGGGTTAGTCTGCTGGAGGTTAAGAGGTCATGTGAAGAGATGCTTTAGCTACTTTAGCCATCCCAGCCAGAGTTCCAGATATAGAAGTGAACCCAGTCAAGAAAAGCTGAGCCTGAATCAGACCATAAGGGCTGCCATCAGAGCGATCAGCCAAATCAGTTATGTTAAGCCACTAAGTGTTAGAGTATTTATTATGCAGCAAACGCTAACTGATACAGTAGCCCTTAAGCAGAACACTTAAGTTCACTGGGCTCTGTCAAATAAGGGGATTAAGGTAGCCCTAGAATCTTCTCATTGTGAGAACATTCTCAGTAATATCTTTACTACCCTGTTTATTCCTGAGCATCCAAGTGGAAGGAAGCTAAAATGAGATTCACACAATTATATACAGGATTCAAGGTGTTTACTATAATATAGTATGTAAAAATGCTTGTAAACATTAAAGCATTGTACAAAATTAAGCTGTCATTCTAATTACACACAAATTAGCAGTATAAGTTAGTCTAAGGAATATAAATGAAGACCATCTCCAACGCAGCCTGAAAAATGGTGAAGAAGGAACTAATGGTTATTGAACACCTCCGATGTTCCTGGTTACTTATATACATTACCTCACTTAACCTTCAAAACGATCCTGTAAAATAGTGCTATTATCAATCCATCTTACAAATGAGGAAACTAAGGCTTGGATAAGGTAAGTAATTTGCCCAAGTTCAAACAGAGTAAGACATAATAACTGGAGCATAAACACAGGCCTCTGGAAGTCAAAGCCTAAGGTATTTATTTCCTTTCAGTGCTTTAGCTGTTGCCATCCAGCAGTGTCAAATTTTAGTTATCATTAAACATTTTTCTTACTTTTAATCTTTGAATATTTTTTCTCTTATGACATAAATACATGTCTATGGGAAAAAACTGTCATAATAATATTATCCATGTATGTGAGATGTTATTTTTCCCAAACATTTACTGTTAAATTTTGGGACATTTGTTCCCATCTATTTTCTTTACCCTGGATTTTTCTTTAATCAGGTAAAAAAGCACTCTAATTATTATTTGAAAATCATGTATGTAATATATGAACACGTTTGTTATAAAAAGTCAGGAAAGCAAAAAGATTACAAAATAAAAAAGGTATCAATTTGATGTGTACCCTTCCAAACATATATTACATAAAAGGTTGTGATATATTATAATAAATTGTCTTACTTTTATGTAGATGTTACAATTCTTTATTTTACATAAATGGGATAATTCCAGACATATTTGCTGCAACTTTCGATTTCACTCACCAATATATCTTGAAGACCTTTCCATATCAGGACTTACAGATCTGCCCTATTTTTTTAAAACTATGCAAAGGATGCATGTACCATATTATTTTTTCAAAATATCCAAATAAAATGTACTGCTACTTTTTATAGAATTTAAACTGTGCTATAAGACATGTTGCATAGAAAACTATTTTAAGCCTCTGAGGGAAAATATCCATGGTTTAAGATGCAACTGGTTTTGTTTCTTCTTGGGGGAAAGATAAGAGATGATCTCTGGAAAGAATGAAGGCAGAGAGTCAAGAAGCAGAATTTCAGGTTATTTCATGTGATGATTGGGGAATTGTGTGTCTTGGTTCTTGCAGACAGGTACCATATGTAATATAATCCTTTTATTATCCGCGGACATTTAGACTGTTTCCACTATTTTACCACAATAACATAATCATGCAAATACTTTTTTTAAAAAACTGCCTTAACAAATGTAATTATACATATAGTTTTGTAAGCATGAGAGCATTTCTACTTATAGATGTGGACATAGTTTTAATTTTCAAAAATACTCCTAAATTTACTCTCCAAAACATACTACTCCAAACAGGGTATAAGGGCCCATCCCCACCACTCTAGTGAATACCAGATAGTATGTATATTTTTTTATTCCTGATCTGACTACAGATAGATTATTGTTGCTTAATTTGCATTTCCCTGATTTTAAACAAGCATTAGTTCTATTGATTGAATATTTTATTTTCTTCAATAAATTAGTAATGTATTTCTTGCATTCAATTTTAATTGGATTTATCTTTCTTTTATATGTATACAAAATAAATATTAATCCTTTGATATATATATATTTAAAATATACTCCCAGCCTGTCACTTACATTTTATCTTGGTTTATATTGTTTTGATGTGCACAAATGTTAAATGTGCATGCACAACATTTTCCTTTATGGCTCCCAGGTTTTTAAAAATAATTTTTCCCATTTTGAAATTGTATGTGTATGTACTTCTAAGGTTTTTTAACATTGAGATAGTTAATTCATCTGGAATTTATTTTGTATGAATTGCCGGTTTTCATAACACTACTTTCTATCACCCACCAATGCCAAAGCATTATTTATTTATGTATGTATGTATGTATGTATTAATTATTCTCACCTGAGGATACGTTTTTATTGGCTTTTTTAGAGAGAGAGGAAGGGAGAGAGAGAGAGAGAGAGAGAGAGAGAGAGAGAGAGAGAGAGAGACATCAATGTGAGAAACATTAATTGGTTGCCTTCTGTACACACCCTGATGGGGGATGGAACCTGAAACCTAGGTATGTGCCATGACCAGGAATCAAACCCACAACCTTTTGGTATACTGGATGATGCTCCAACCAACCTAGCCACCCAACCAGGGCCCAAAGTATTTTTATTACTTTAGCTTTATAGCATATTTTATGTCTGATAGAGCAAGTCCCCCATCATTATTCCTATTTTTTCAAAAACATCTTTGTTATTCTTGTATACTATCACTTTAACATTAAATTTAGAATCACATTATCAAGGTTCTAATTGACATTGCATTAAATTTATTGGTTAAGCCCTGGCTGGTGTGGCTCAGTTGGTAGAGCACTGTCCCATGCACCAAAAGGTCACTGGTTCGATTCCAGTTCAGGGCACATAGCCAGGTTGCAGGTTGGATGTCTCTCTCTCTCTCTCTCTCTCTCTCTCTCTCTCTCTTAAAGGATGCTTAATCAACTGACCCTAAGATAGAGAGATTTTTCTGGATTATTTGGATAGGTCAGATGTAATCATAAGGATCCTTAAAAGTGAAAGATGAAGGCAGAAGAATATAATTAGAGGGAAATACGGTTATGGAAGAAGGGTCAGAGAGGTGTAATGCTGCTGGCTTTGTAGTTGAAGGAGACAATGAACCCAAGGAATGCAGTGGCCCCTACAAGCTTCAGAAGACAAGGAAAATGGGTACTCCCCTGGGACCTCCAAAAAGTCATGCAGCCCTGCTGACACTTTGATTTTAGACTGTGAAACCCGTGTTAAAATTCTAACCTTCAAAACTGTAAAAAATAAATTTGTGTTGTGTTAAGCCACTAAATTCATCGTAATTTTTATAGCAGCAATAAAAACAGACGAATACACTGTACAATATTGAAGTTTCTGTAACAGGTGGAATATTTGGTTGCAAGCAACAGAAATAGACTCTAGCTAACTTAAGTATGAAAGGAATTTATTGCACTGATGGTATAGTCAGTGGTTCTCAACCTTCTGGCCCTTTAAATACAGTTCCTCATGTTGTGACCCAACCGTAAAATTATTTTCATTGCTACTTCATAACTGTAATGTTGCTACTGTTATGAATCATAATGTAAATATCTGATATGCAGGATGGTCTTAGGAGACCTCTGTGAAAGGGTCGTTCGACCGCCAAAGGGGTTGTGACCCACAGCTTGAGAACCGCTGGTATAGATCTTACAGAACCCACAAAACTTTGGAAAATCTGGTTCTGGAAGTGAAGCAAGGACCAAGGGAGGCCAGACAGCAAGATGTACAACTGAAGTTTTTGCATTAGTGTCAAATTTAAAAGTCAGCCCGACCAGTGTGGCTCAGTGGTTGAAAGTCAACCTATGAAACAGGAGGTCATAGTTCAATTCCCAGTCAGGGCACATGCCTGGGTCTCGGGCTCAATCCTTAGTGTGGGGAGTGCAAGAGACAGTCAATCAACGCTTCTCTCTCATTATTGATGTTTCTCTACTTCTCCCTTCCTCTCTGCAATCAATAAAAATATATTTTAAAAAAGTCAGAAACCACTCTAGGTATTTAAGCAGAAGGAATTTAAAACAAGGAATTGTTTACATGGATGTTGGAAGTACTAAAAGGACAAAATGAAAAGGGGGGCCAAAGAAAAAAGGAGAAGAAGTTACTGTGGATAGGAGTGTTAGTCAGAGATCAATATGATACTGATCTGGAGCCCATTATCCTGCACTCACTATTCCCCTGGTGGTGCTGTTGCCAGAGACCTCTTCCACAAGTGAGAAAAAAGACTTCCCCCCTGCCTTCAAATCTTCCTCCATTTCTTTCCATCAGCAGAATCTATCAGAAAGTCAGCTAATAAGGGAGTCTGGGGAATGTACTTTAAAAGGTTTCAATCCCAGCAGTATACAAGAGAGAAGTGAAAAGTGAGTATAGCCGTAGCCGGTTTGGCTCAGTGGGGAAAGCATTGGCCCGTGGACTGAAGGGTCCCCGGTTTGATTCCAGTCAAAGGCATGCACCTCAGTTGCAGGCTCCATCCCTGGCTCTGGTCAGGGTGTGTGCAGGAGGCCAGGAATTGATGTGTGTCTCTCGCATTGATGTTCTCTCTCTGTCTCTCCCCCTCGCTTCCACTCTCTCTAAAAATCAATGGGAAAATATCCTTGGGTGAGGATTAACAAAAGAAAAAGAAAAGTGAGCATAGAGCTGAGAGACAATGGACATCATCAGGCATAGGAAGAGTACAGTTAGCTTGTTAGTTTTCTATTGCTGTGTATCAAACTATCACAGATGTAGCACCTTAAAACAACCTACATTTACTATCTCAGAGTTTCTGTGGGTCAAGAGACACAGCATGGCATAACTGGGTCCTCTGCTCAGGGTCTCACAAGACTTTGATCAAGGTTGGCCAGGGCTGTGATCTCATCTGAGTCTCCAGGTCCTTGTCCAAGACCACATGGCTATTGGCAGCATTCAGGGCATTGTGGTTGTGGGATCAAGGTCCCCGCTTTCTTGCTGGCTATTGGCCAGGAACTACTCTTACCTCCTACAGTTTCTTGCCATGTGGCCTCCTCATAATATAATAGCTTTCTTCTATAGGGCAGCAGGAGAATCTATCTAGTCTTCTGAGACAAAGTTTTATATAATGTAACAAAAACAGGAAGTGACTATCTCCTCACATTTGCAGTATTCTATTGGCTAGGTGCAAGTCACAGGTTCCATCCACACTCAAAGAGAAAGGATTATTCAAGAGTGTGACTCTTTGGAGGGTCACCTTAGGGCATGTTCACTATAGTTTGGATGTAGAATTGGCACCAGCACCTCACACTTCTGGTGCCTAGGAATAATTTCTAAACTTCCCTGAATTTTGATATTCAAGATTTAAGGACTGTAGCATTCATTGGCTAAAACCTTGTCATATCCTTTCTCATTTCTTCCATAGATAATAATAGAAGGGTGTATTTCCCTCTATTTTCCATAGCGGTTCCACCAATGCCTCACAAAGTAGAGGATCCCTTCCAAATATAAGGGTGTCTTTATGGATGCCCACTTGTTATATCTCTCCATTTATTCAGGTCTAGAACACACTCTAAAGCAGCAATTTTCAACCTGTGTGCCACAGTACATTGATGTGTTGCGAGAATTTTTAAAATATGCAATACCTGACTATTTAGTCAGGGGCACTGACCCCTTTTCCCTTAGATTGTCAAATTAAAAAATGGCAACAGCCAACACAACAATAGCCACCTGGTGTGAATGAATCAAAATTATAACTTTGTTTTGTCAGATCAACAAAAAATATATTTTTGGTGTGCCACAGAATTTTATTAATTAGCTTATGTGTGCCAGGAGATGAAAAAGGTTGAAAATCACTGTTGTAGTTTTATTTGTGTGAGACTTGCAAGTTTTTGTTAGTTTTTTTTCAGTCAAGAATCTAAGTTGCAAATGATAGGAACCAGGAGAGATAAGCTAAAATATATATTGATTCAATTATTGAGAATACTAGGGATGGAGCTAATTTAGAGACTCCAGGAGTGCAAGAGCATGAGAGACAAAGATTGTTGGAAAAGGTCATGGAAGGGACACCATTGGTTGATCTAAAAGCTGGACCCGTGCAATCAGTGGTTCTCCTGCCTCAATAACCCTTCCCCTCCTTGGAATTTGTGCTCAGATTGCCTGTCCAACACTAGAAGCTGCCCCAAGGACACCACCTTGAAAGATAAAGGTTTTGTTGCGACCATTTGAACAGTATATATGACCAAATCCCATTAAGGCCTCTATATAAACTTTTTTAAGATTCCAGCAGGCAGGTACAGAGATCTATTCATCTTGTGGGTCTAAGTAAGTTCCCTTATTTATTAAACCTTCTGCCTGCCAATCTGCAGTGGCCTGCCTCTTCCTTCTATCACTCTTTGCCCTCTGTGTCCCAGGCAAGTTTCAAATTTCACATGGAAAACTCCTGAGTTTGTGGACCAACAGAGATGGAGATACATAGTTATATCCTGTCTGCAATCCTCCAAGAGCAGAAGACCTTCTTCCATGAAGTAGGGAGATGTGTAACTTATCTGCACGTAGGTAGTGAATAGTAAATTCACAGGAGAAACTAAGATGGCGGCATAGATAAACACCGGGAAATTGCTGCTTCCCACAACAATTGATAAATGCATCAAAAACACAAGGCGGACATTATCCAGAACTACAGGAGAGCTGGCTGAGTGTAAATTCTACTAGAAGGAAAGAAAAGCACACTGAGAGCCAGAGGAGCTGCGGAGGTGGAGTGCAGAGGTACGGGGGCTCACGCGCGCGGAAAGGGTCTGGCACCTGAGGACGCAGCTGTCTTTTTGAATCCGGAGGGAGACACAAGCTCCTGACGGCTCTGAAATCCGGTTCCGGGAAGTCTCTGGGGACCCAGGACTCATACGGGGAGAAACTGGACTGTCTGGCAGCGGGCGAGCTTGAGGGCAGCTTTCCCTCAGAGGTGCTTGCAGCCATTGCCAGGACACTGGGACTCGCGACTCCTTAGGGCGGGGCTGAGGCTCCGCCATAGCTGCCTGCTCCGCCCTTTGATTCCTTGAGACCCCGCCCCACCCAGGCTGTGGCAGAGGCTTTTGCATATGAATGCCCTGGTGTAATTACCTAACCGCAGCGGGGCCAGATAGACCCAGAGCTTCCAAGAGAAGGCCCAAGACCCCACAGAGGCTTGCATTGCTACACAGCTGAGCATCATCAGGGCACTTCCAAACTCCAAAAAAAGGAAGGGGAATCTGCAGTTCTCTTCATAGTTCCTGCTGTGTAACCTCAGGCAGAGGCTAAATTAGCACCTCCTTAGATCCAAGAGCCACTGTACCCAGTGGTCAGAGGGGGACCATCCAGATCACAACTCCTCAGATCCATAAGGGACACACTCAGGGTGCAGTCTCAGTGAGCAAAAAAGCCCCACTGAAGCAAGTCTTGCCCCAGAAGGGTGTCTCCAGCACAGAAGTTCTCCCACTGCAGACACAGCTGATTCTCACTGCCAATTGGCCTGGAGGTCAATTCCTCCCAGTGATCCTACAACAACCAAGGCATAGCTACAACAAGACTGTGCACAAAGCCCACAAGGGGGTGCACCAAGAGTGTCCACCTCAGGTAACTGGGGAGGCTGAGCCACTGGGCCCTACAGGACACCTAGCACACAAAGCCACTCTATCAACACAGGGAAGCAGCCAAAATGCAGAGACAAAGAACCAGGTCACAAATGGCAGAAACGGAGGAAAGCAAACGACTGGATATAGAGTTCAAGGACACGTTAATAAAGTTTTTCAAGTATTTTATGGAAACCGCCGATAAATTTAATGAGTCCCTCACTAAGTATAGTGAGACCATGGAGGACATGAAAAAGGACCAACTAGAAATTAAGCATACACTGACTGAAATAAAGAATAATTTACAGAGATCCAACAGCAGACAAGAGGATCCCAAGAATCAAGTCAAAGATTTGAAATACAAAGAAACAAAAAATACCCAACTGAAAAAGAAAAAAGAAAAGGGATTCCAAAAATATGAAGATAGCGTAAGGAGCCTCTGGGACAACTTCAAGCGTACCAACATCAGAATTATAGGGGTACCAGAAGAAGAGAGAGGGCAAGATAATGAAAACCTATTTGAAGAAATAATGACAGAAAACTTCCCCTACTTGGTGAAAGAAATAGACTTACAAGTCCAGGAAGCGCAGAGAACCCCAAACAAAAGGAATCCAAAGAGGACCACACCAAGACACATCATCATTAAAATGCCAAGAGCAAAAGACAAAGAGAGAATCTTAAAAGCAGCAAGAGAAAGAAACTCAGTTACCTACAAGGGAGTACCCATACGACTGTCAGCTGATTTCTCAACAGAAACCATGCAGGCCAGAAGAGAGTGGCAAGAAATATTCAAAGTGATGAATAGCAAGAACCTGCAACCAAGATTACTTTATCCAGCAAAGCTATCATTCAGAATAGAAGGTCAGATAAAGAGCTTCACAGATAAGAAAAAGCTAAAGGAGTTCATCACCACCAAACCAGCATTATATGAAATGCTGAAAGGTATTCTTTAAGAAGAGGAAGAAGAAAAAGGAACTCTTACCATTTGCCACAGCATGGATGGAACTGGAGAGCGGATAAATACCACATGATCTCACTCATTTGTGGAATATAATGAACAACATAAACTGATGAACAGGGACTGATCCAGAGACGGAGAGGCATTGATTGGACTGTCGGGCTTTGGAGGGAGGGTAGGGGAGGGTGGGGGCAAGGGGGAAAGATCAACCAAAGGACTTACATGCAGGCATATAGGCCTAACCAATGGACACGGACAACGGGGGGGGGGGGAGGGGGGAGGGCATGAGCGGGGCGGGGGGGGGTAGAGGGTAACGTGGGGACAAGGACACATATGTAATATCTTAATCAATAAAAATATATTAAAAAAATAGTAAATTCACAATCTCAAAACTTGAGTGTGTAAAAATGTAACTTTTAAATCTGATGTGCAAATGAGACAATTTTTCACAGTTCAGTGTGATCACTAAAGAAATTGTTTCAATAACAAATGTCTTTAATATATATATTTTATTTAAAACAAACTTTCAAATAACCTCAAAAATATAACTTTTTCTCCTTAAGTATATTTAATTTAGCTACTGGGCCCTCATAAAGGCGGTCAGCAGTGTTAAACTTAATCTTGCCAGTATAAGGTAACTGAACCATTTCCAGCTAGAAACTGACTATTTTGAGTAATTTAGTATTCCCCACTCCTTCATCTCCTCAGAAATAAACTAGGTTCTTTCTGTGTGACTTGCTATAAATCAGGCTTCAAAATGAACAGGGTTTCTAAGTACAGAGGTCTTCTCTTTTACTGAAATCAATCATAATTTAACTTGCTCATATGGTCTTTGTCATTGAGTTCTGGCATTCATTGCTGAAGTTCATAATCCTATCATGGCCTGTGGTTACTAGAACAACATTCTTGATTTTACAGAGAGGAAGGAAGAGGAGAGAGAGAGAAACATTGATGAGAGAGAAACATCGATCCTATGCCTCCTGCATGCTCCCTACTCGGGATCAAGCCTGCAATCTGGGCATGTGCCCTGACCGGGAATCAAACTGTGACCTCCTGGTTCATAGGTAGATACTCAACCACTGAGCTATGCTGGCTGTGCAGTTGTTTATTAATTGCCCTTAATTTTTTATTATCTCTCTACAGGATGTCATTGAAACTTAATAGCAACCAGACAATTCCATTGTTCTTATATGCATTGACAGTGACCTCTTGGCTCATGGACTGACACTCAACCATTGAGCCACACTGGTCAGGCTAGGACACAATTCTAATTCTTCTCTATCCTGACCCCAGACACCCTCGGACCCACTGGTGCTCTTTCTCAGACACTCAGAGGTTTAGAACACTCAGCTGCTTTCTCCACACCAGGCTGATGTGCATGAGTCTCTGTGCATCTGCTGGGGGACCTCTCTCAGCATCCGTATCCTCTGTTCTAGTGCTTTGCTAAGTGAGAGGCCTGCAGTCTCCTGACTGCCTCTGAAATGGATAGCACACTTCCTTCCCTCCTCAGATCCCATCTTGCATCACCCCTTGCACCCATCCTAGACAGTGGGACCTGACCCCAGTACTCTCTTAGGAATACTCACTGTTCTGTAATTCTTGTTTCTTCTCCCAGTTCCTCACCCTAATGGGATTTTATCTGTTCTGGGGCAGGAGTTACCCTTACACCATCATGCACACTTGCTCACTTTGTTGTTTGTGAATAATCCTCATTTTCTACTTCACTTAGGAGGTCATAAAGAGAGTGAAATGGAAAAATGTGCTCTTTGAAAACTCTAAAGCTCTTTAAAAATATAAGGTGACATTTCAACAAATGTCTTCACAATGGATAATCTTCTTAGTCTGAACTTAGCATTTATTCAAACTTTTGTGAAAAAAAAAACAAAGTACTTCACAATTGATGATCTTAAAATCTGAATTTATAAATTTGTTTGGACATGATATTCTTTAAGGAAATACCTTATATCTCTAAGGCATGATGCCCTTTTGCAGAAATTGGTATTAGCTATATAAGAGCTGCTGATTTTTCTTCTAGGCATCAAAACTGGTTTTAAGCTTCATTTTTCTTTTTGTGTCACACACAATTTATTATAAGATGACTTTTCCTCAAAAAACATTGACCTTCCTATTAACATATTCAGGTCACAGTCAGCCTAAACAGTCCATAGTCCTGAATGAAAATGAAGAGGGGAAATGTGTGGCATTCAACTTGAAATCCGAAATAAGGTGACTAGCCCTGACTGGTTTGGCTCAGCGGATAGAGCATCGGCCTACGGACTGAAGGGTCCCAGGTTCAATTCTGGTCAAGGGCATGTACCTTGGTTGCAGGCACATCCCCAGTAGGGAGTGTGCAGGAGGCAGCTGATTGATGTTTCTCTCTCATTGATGTTTCTAACTCTCTATCCCTCTCCCTTCCTCTCTGTAAAAAATCAATAAAATATATTTTTAAAATTTTTTAAATGAAGATGCTTAGATAAAAGAAATTCACTTTTTAAAAAGAATATGGTTTTATTGATTTTAGAGAGAGAGGAAGGAAGGGGGAGAGAAACATCTATGTCAGAGAGAAACACCAATTGGCTGCCTCCTGTATGCCCTCTACTGAGGATCATGCCCTGAATGGGAATTGAACCAGTGACCTTTCTGTGCATGGGACGAAGCTCAGCCAACTGAGCCACACTGGCCAAGGCAGAAATGAACTTTTTAAAAGCTTCAACGTATATTGCCGAGTTGCCCTTCAGAAAAGTATATTCCAATTTACACTTCAAGTGTGTCAGAGATTGTGTTTTTTTCTATTTAGTCTTTACTAGTTTTAATAATCTTTATTTATGGATCTTTGAAAACCTAAACTTCCCAACTGACATGGCAGCTAGGGCTGCTTCTCCACAAGCTAGTTGTCTTAAGAGAGATGTTTTTACTTAAATGTAACATTTCTCAAGAAACTACATACAATGATAAACTGCCTTTTGCTGAGTCATAGGAAATGTGACAGACCTTAGGAAAATATTGTCTCTACCCCAAGTCCTGTGTTATATATTTTATTATAGGTATTTTGAACTCTGTACAAAGTGTAGCTTTCCTTTACTTCAACTTGTGTCCTGAAGTCTAATGAGTCTAATTGGATGAGGAAATTAAAAGGTTTGAGAAAAGTAATCCAGAGCAAAGTTGTTGTGTTTTTTTTTTTTGTTTTTGGTTTATTCCATTGGCAATTTCCTGCTGTTTCTTGAAATTGCCCTGAGTGCCCGAGTGACACTTCCCCTTTCGTTTCTAACAACAGACCAATGAAAATTAAAATCATGCTCCAGGTTTTGGTAAATGTGGGCCTCACCCTTCCAGTTTCTGGTTTGACAAGTACTGTTGGGATGCAACAAAACAAAACAAAACCTTAACCAGGTTAATGTGGTGCCATGTGAAGCAAGTTACAGAAGAGGTCACCTCGGATGATCTTATTAAAGTTAACCCTTGTTACACACTTCTGCCTGCCTAGAAATTGCTTAAGCAAAATAATAAGTTTTAAATTTTAAAAATTGCATAAGTAAAATATATTCTTGTTCTATTATACCATGACCCTAACTTAGGCCTCTGTTAGCACTAATGAACATAGTTTAGAGGACCTAATGAATTCATATTTTGAATCTGGTGAATAAGATAGAAAAAGCATGCTTAGATTTTATTGACACCCAGAAAGTTTCCTTGGTTCAGCTTTAATAAGCCAAGGACAACTGCCTATAATTTCATTAAGCTCTCAAACTGTCCTGGTAAGGCTTCTTCAAACAGTACCAAATAATTTTTATGGGCAACCCTCTAAAATCTAAATCACTCTAAACTACAGACTTACTGGTCTGCTGATCACTCAATTTAAATTCGATATCTGTTTCTACTTGACAAACTTCATGTTTGATATTGTTCAGACAGTACTTTACATGGGCAAGACTGGCTAATACACTTTTTTAATAACTTTTGGTGACATTTGTTAATAAGTTATTTCCAGGTTTAATTTAATTGACTGCTCCTCAGTCATAGACTGTCAGATATGAATGGCAACTCAGCAATCTCAATACGGACCTCTGATTATTCATACTTATTAGAGCCCCTGTCTCAGCACCATTGTAAGAATTAGGGTCTGTCCAGGCCTCCTGACTTAGCATAGATACGTCAGTGATTTTAATTGGTATAATATAAGGCTGCATTCTACCCCCCTCCCCTCACTTTCTATCTTGACTATTTAAAATAAAACTCTTTTATTTTATTTCTTTTGTTTTTAAAATGTTTTATTGACTTTTAGAGAGAAATAACGATTTGTTGTTCCACTTATTTATGCATTCATTGGTTGAATCTTGTATGTGCCCTGACCAGGGATCAAACCCACAACTTTGGCATATCAGGACAACACACTAACCACTTGAGCTACCCAGCTAGGGCCAAATCTCTTTTAGATAACCTAAAATCATACCTTCTCACTTTAACTACCAATGTAGAATAGAAACATCAGTATGATTCTCTATTGACATGAACTTGTAGCAGTATTAATAGACAGTTCTGTTATCTAATTAGCATCAGAAATACTTCTTAAATCAATTACTCTAAAACACCATCATTGTGGAGCAAATGATCCTGTATCAGAATTGGCTGTAAGTGACTCCACTCAAAAAACATTAGGTTAAACCCAACTGAAGTTTATTTCTGTCTCATATACTGAAGTATAGCTTTTATCTCCCACACTTTGGAGTGCATGTGACTTACCTTGGCCTTCAGCTAACTACCCAATTTCTTTGTTATCCTTCTCAGTCATCATAATGTCACCAATGTGATGGATATTCTGTGGGACTCCCTAGATCTCTTTGGCCTATGTAATGACTAATGACAGGCAAGTTAACATAGCCTTATGGCAAAACTGTAAATACGTATCTGTCCATTCCAAGTAAATGAGAACTCTCTGTGATCCTCTTCACTGACTGAGATAGAAAATACACATTTGCCAAATCAATGGCTGGATATCATGTACCTAAGGCCATGTTAATCTGCTGCAACATAGATACAGTATCCAGCATGGCAGCTATGGATGGGCCTATCATGCAGCCATCCATGACATTCCCCAGGATCCATCCAGTTTCTGTAAGGGCCAGATAAGTAAATTAAAGGATTCATGAGATCCTCTTAGACCCTTAAGAGTAGTAGTAATCTCTACCATCCCCTGGGATACAATATTGTTTTTGAGTTACTACCTTGGCTGCTGGGAGTTGGAAGCAGAGTAGAGGGTAGAGGGTTGTGTTTCATCCACATGTCTGATTGTTCTCAAAATGACTGCATATTTCCCTTTCCTAAGTGTTCAGCCACCTGAGAAAATGACAACTTGTTCCTTTGGGAAAGCACTGAGGGATCATTGTGGTCTATATTTGCCATAGTGTTGCAGGTTCCTTCCACCTGGGGACCTGAGGGCATAGTTCCCTGGACACATCTTCATTCAATGGATTCCAGTTCTGAAAACAGGCTCAGGTCCAGGAAATGGGCAATTGGTCATGACTTTTCATTGGAACAACACTCTAAGCCTTCTGCACATCTATGTTTTCCTACTTTTGATTATAATTATTAAGTAGCACCCTTGTTGTATGCCCATCAGTTTCAGCCCTAGGGAGCTATAGGTTTTTAATTATCTTCACAATTCTCTCCTCATTAGGGTCCCTTTGCAACCACTCCAACTTTTCTGGTCCTGATGATAAGTGCACTCCCATGGTTTCTGTGGATAAGCACCACCACCTAGGCCTCTATTGCTTTTGAGTCCCATCCCATCATCTCCCTTCCTATCAATAAGCCAAGCCATGTGATAGCCTCTCTGTCTTAACCCTGGCCTACATGCAGAGAAAACCACCACTAAATGTCTTAGTAATGCTGATACCCAGCTCCCCAGTGCATTTCTAATAATCTCGATAAATGGAGTATCCTCTGGGCTTTTCCATAGGGCATAATCCACTGGTGAGTCATCTGATCTCATATAATACATACATTCCTGTCTGCCCACTTCTTTCAGACTCTTTATTCCTTGTTCTACTGTTTGTTATGGCAATGTAGGCATTTCCTTTGCTCAGCTTAGACTACCACTTTCTTCAGGCATCTAAAAGCCACCCTAATAGTGAGTTTGCTTTATCCCCTGGGATACTTGCCAGGATGTTAAGTCAATAAACTCTCCTTTATGCAGTCTTCATTTTCCTCCCCATTGACCAATCACCCTCAAAACCCAGTTCGTTGGTGCCACCCACCACATCTCATCCCAGCTCTTGCTGGCACGTATGGCAGGTCTTGCAGCTCCCTTGGGGTATTGTCCCTGTCCTCTTTTATGAGGTTTGGTACCTCCCCAGCTAAGTTATGCTGCCACATGATCTGTTATTGGCCTGGCAAGCAGGAGACACAGTGGTACAGATAGGGGGAGGTGAGTGTTGCCTTATGGGGAAAAAGACTGCAGTATCTTTCTACACAGGAGGCAAGGAGCATGCCTACTCGTAGTAGGGGGGAGGGGGTCACCTTAGAAGGCTCTCAGGAGTCAAAGGAGTCTGGTGTTAAAGAACAAAATTCAAATGAGTAAATTTAAAAGATCTTATTGGCTTTCTTCAGCAATTCATGAATCGGGCAGCATCCAATCTAGCAACAGAAAGGAGCTCCAATGAGCTGTACAATTCAGGAGGCTTTTATGGATGAGCAGGGAAAAGGAAGTTATGCTGGGCATTTGCTGATTGGTTACTTTCCTTGTATGAAGCAAAGGGAAGTCTTGAAGCTGGGTCCAGTAACTTGTGCTAAGCAGGCAAATGCTGATCAGTTGACCTAGGCCTTCCTTTTCTGGGAAAGTCAAGCGTAAAAACTAAGTAAAGTTTTGCTTCACTGACATGGGGGTTGGAATGAGTGACTTGATCTTGGGCCTAATCTGGTTTCTTTAACACTGAGAAGCCAAACTCTTCAACGGTATCCACCCACATGTCCACATCCCACGTATCAGAGTCCCAGATTGTCCCAAACAGGACTCTGACCTTGACATAATAGACTGCCTTAGCTGAGCAGATTCAATTATCTTTGAAGGTCAGTGAATACAACTATTACATCTTGAGTTTAGTCTTTAGCTTCTTATGCTCTCCCACTGCAGGAGATAAGGGCCTCTTTGGAATCTAGCAAGAGGCCTTCTGGCCTTCACACCTATTTTTCAATTGTTTTTTAAAATATATTTTTATTGATTTCAGAGAGGAAGGGAGAGAGAGATAGAAACATCAATGATGAGAGAGTATCATTGATTGGCTGCCTCCTGCAGACCCCACACTGGGCACCGAGCCCACAACCCAGGCATGTACCCCAACTGGGAATCAAACCGTGACCTCCTGGCTCATAGGTAGGCACTCAACCACTGAGCTACGCCAGCTGTGCAATTGTTTATTAACTGCCCTCAATTTTTCATTATCTCTCTATAGGGTGTCACTGAAACTTTACAGCAACCAGACAATTCCATTGTTTTTATATGTATTGGCACCTCCTCCCCTCCCCCAATCCACCTCCTGGACTTTTCAAATCCTTGCACCAGCCAGAGCATTTCTCCTCCATCAGAACCTTCGCCCAAATCATCACCAGTGTAAGTTTTAATAATTAGGCACATTAACCAGGGACTCTCCATATCCAACATATCACCCAGGATGAGGTCCCCATTGACAGTCAGATGATGAGTGAGCAGTCACCAATTCCCTCTTTCTTTTTCCTGATCTCTCTCAGATCACTTCCAATACTATGTCAGTTCAAGTCTTCTGGGTAACAAATGGTGAGACAGAGAAGTGCGAGTTTATTGGGGAAATTTAACCTTGGGAAAAATGAAAAGAGAGGAAACAGAAGCAACAGAGAAAGGCTTCAAACTGATACAGAGCTGACACCTATGAAAAAATGGAGGAGAAAGTAGAATGGGGCAGAGAGAGCCTCAGACTACAGTGCCAACCCAGTGGAGAGCTGAACAAAGATTGCCTGTTAGCGAATCCCTGTGTTGAGCAGAAAGGGCCGGGCCCTTACAGGTACATTAAGCTCAGTCATTGGCTAGGCCTTGCCACCTGAGAGTGGGGCCTCACAATTATGTGCTGAGGCAGGTCCTGAAGACACTGCAGTTGGATGCTGTCAGTTAACTGCCCTCCTGGTGGCTGATGAACAAGCTCTTTCTTGAAGGAAGATGCCAGTGGCACATCTTGTTTGCAAAACTACCAAATGTCCACCTCGTTTTCATCAGTAATATGAATACCTTCCATACTAAACAAGTAAGTCATAAAGACTTTTACTCTTGTAGTTCTTTTTAAAAGAAAACTGCCTCACCTACAACCTCCATGGAGAGAAGAGTAGATGAAAAATAGAATCATTCCCGTTTATTAAGCACCTGCTATTTTTAGATACTGAACAAGGTACCCAGCCTTGGCCAGTGTGGCTCAGTTAGCTGGAGCATCATACCATACACCAAAAGGTGGTGGGTTTGATTCCTGGTCAGGACACATACCCAGGTTTCGGGTTCAATCCGAGGTCAGGGCACATGCCAAAGGCAAACCATTGATGTTTCTCACATCTATGTTTCTTTCTCTCGCTTTCTCTCTTTCTCCCTCTAAAATAATTTTTTTAAAAAATTTAATAAAACATAAAAAATAAACAAGGTGCCCAGTATAAATTCTCTTTATTTGAACTTTTATAGCACCCACTGTTCCAGGATAACCCTAATCTACAAGGCTAGGCCGTCCCACACTATTGATAAAACTGAATAGAACAACAGTTGTTACATTTTTCCCTGACTCAGGTTCAGATTCACTCTGGTCCTCTTTCTCCCACTGCTTTATATTTTGAAGTCCAAACTGGTGGGAGTGCCTGACACGTAGTCCTGGTTTTATCTCTGGGTTTTTTCTCCTTGTGACTGCGCCTTAGAATTACTGCTCATTTTCACTTGGTTTCCCTTCTAGGCTTCCATCCCTCAGACACAGTGATCCAAACTTTGGTCCATTTTCAGACCCACACTCTAGTACCCCCAGGTCTCTGCTATCAGTCATTAATGTAAAAGGTACCCACTCCAACTCCATCTTCCATCTACCCAGGCAGGGGTAATCCCTGCTTCATCTCCATTACTTGTGGAGCAAGAAAAATAAACTAATCAAGCAAGATAGATATTATTACCCCAATTTTACAGATGAGGAAACTCAGTCCCAGAGAATTTGGATAATTGCCTAAAAATCTAGTATATTACATAGCTTGGTGTCTTAGCTGTTGTTAGGAGGTATTTAAAATTTGAGAAATACAGGGGAAAATGGGTTTCATGTCCTTTCAATGCCATCTTGGGATGTTGACAGGATCATCCAATGATTATTTAATTATCTAGGGGATATATCTGTGTACAACTGCCACTTACTATTAATTAAGAGCTTGGACTCCAAAGGTCCATGGTAATTTTTCTGTGCAATAGAAAATATAGCCCCCCAAGTTATAGTTTCATTACCCTTTGGACATTTAACCAGTTTTGTCTCCTACTTAGTAAATTGATTTCTAACTGCCTTTCCAGGTGGATTATAAATATGTCAGTCCTCAAAATGCTCTTTGAACCAGCATTACCATCTTAGTGATCTCCTTTTTAAGAAGTTAAATAAAATATTTGACATCTGTCCATTTTATATGTATATCAGAGCCATGTTTTTAACTTTTGAAAAGCACTTTGTAACCATGATGTTTGACTTCAAAGTCCTTGGTCTTTCCCTCCACTAGATGACCTTTCGAGATGGGAATGCTGATACATATTGGAAAAGAAAAAGAACTCTGACCTCTGAGGTTAATTTTCTCCAGAACTGAGTAATATCTTTTGCTGCTTATCTCTGTTCACGTCAAGGACAGGTCCCCATGTTGGGTCATATGTTTGAGAACAGCTTTCCTCTTATAGAAATTTCTGAGAAAACGAATAACTCAGGTACACTGACCATGAGATCTGCCTAAGAAATTGTTCCTGAGATTTCTGAAATCCTGAAACAAAGCCTAGGTGTTTGAAGCAAAGACTTGAATTCCTCTTTGAGGGTTCTTTTGCTCTGGGAAGACTTTGGGGTACATAAACATAAACACAAGATTCTATTCCAGAATGGACTATGAAGTGCTATTATGTGTAATGCAAAACATGATCTTCATTATGGGTAGGTTCACATGCTGAGCATTTATGCTGTTTTGCATCATTGTAACTATTGTTGCCTCACAAGACGCTGGAGTTCTTTCTTCTATTGCTAAACCACAGAAATGCTGGGTAAGATATGAAAAAATATATATATTTAAACCATAGTTGGGCTCAAAAGCAAATTTCAGGTGTCAGAAAACCAAGGAATGTTAGAATCAAAGCAGTGAGGAGGAATTGAAACCATGCAACCTTTGGAGTCTTAGCCCTAGAGACATAACTTGGGGGCTGTGCAATTGATTGGCACAAGAACAGGAGTGGGATCCAGGGTAAAGGAACAAGTGAAAACAGGAAACCATACCTAGGCTCTCTAAATAAAAGTGGCACTAGGAAAAGTTACCCTGTCCTTAGGCAGGAAGCAGAAGTGGAATGTATACAAGCATGGTGCCCACTGTAGATCATTGGAGGAAAGAAAGCTACTGTAAGAAGCTGGAACCCCAAGCATGATCTCTGCCTTGAAGGGGGTACAAGCTTGCACTACCCTAGAGTCTGAGTTTCCTCTGCTTGGAAACTTACATGAAACTGATTATAAATATATGAATTTTGCAAGGCCAGAGAAGAGACAAATGTTAAAGCATCCAACTGAGACACCTTTTCAGCCTAGTGCACACAAAGGACTCTCATGCAAGAGAATACCGGCTGAAAATAAGCTCACAACACAAAATTACAAAACACATAAGGACACTCTCTTCTCTGAATGCCTGCCCTGAGTGATGCTATTAACCAGAGAATCCATTGCAAGGGACCACAGAGAAATCTAATAGATGTAAGGAAACCATCCTCTCCTTTTCTCTTTTTCTTAATAAATCTATTAAAAGGGAACATTTGGTGCTGGCTGATGTGGCTCAGTTGGTTAGGTGTCATTCTGTGCACCAGGAGGTTGCCAGTTTGATTCCCAGTCAGGGAACATGCCCAGGTTGCTGGCTCCATCCTTGATTGGTGGTTCTCTCTCATTGATGTTTCTCTCTCCCTTCCTCTCTCTCTCTCTCTCTAAAAAATCAATAAAAAACATATTTTTTTAATAAAAAGGAACATTTACCTCTTTAAGCAATGGAAAGAGTTGTGCCTTAGTGTGGCACCACCAGAAGTCAACTCTGAGACAGGATTGAAGTATAAGTACTTGAGCTGTACAGAAATCACCTTGGAGTGGGGAGTAATGTAGAGAAGGCAAGGTAGATAAGGTGCATTATTTGTTGTTTGTTAATATACTTTATTGATTTCAGTGAGGAAAGGAGAGGGATAGAGAGATAGAAACATTAATGATGAGAGAGAATCATTGATTGACTGCCTCATGCATGCCCCTCACTGGGGATCAAGCCCCGAACCCAGGCATGTGCCCTGACTGAGAATCAAATCATGACCTCCTGGTTCATAGGTCAATGCTCAACCACTGAGCCACTCTGACGGGGCGATAAGGTGCATTATTAAACCAACTGCTGCAGTGGATACTTGAACTGAACCCTATGGGGCAACTCTGATGAAATGATATACAATACACACCTCCAAATTATCCCAACCAAGGGGCTGGGCCAGAGCTGGCGTATTAATAATGAGATATAATTTATAATGGGGGATAATTACTATAATAAGAGTTTTGACTAAGGGCTGTTCTGAGAAATTTGACTCCCTGGCACTTCTGTACCAAGCACAGTAGTCCCGGAGGCGGGGGGGGGGGGACCTTTAGATATAAAGATGCAGCTACTGGTCAGTAACTCAGAAGGAGCATACTAGAATGATTAAGATGGGATGACTATGGATGGGGCACTAGTGTCAACTACAAGCAACTTTTGACGGTATCTCTATATTTTCATTCTCTTTGACTAGATAGGGGTAGAGAGAGTGCAGGTAGAGTATAGAACTCTTTTCAGGAACACATTTGTACATTTCTTTTTTCCCTCTGACTCTCCCCTCTTCTAGTCCTGGGATACCTTTATACTTGCTTTAGGTGGTTCTGATTGATATGATCGTCCAGATCTTTCTGTGTCAACCCTGAAGGCTTCTGGGCCTTTGCTTTTGATACCCAAACCACTCAGGCTCTTGCAATCCAAAAACCTCTCCTCTCATAGACAGTTTGTAAAGAGCTTCAAAAGCATATTTTGTAGCGCAAAAGTAAATGATTATCTTTTCTCTCTTTCTATTCATTTTAATAAGGAAAGTGATGTGGGGTATTAAGGAATTACCAATAATGAAAAACACATTAGTTTACATTTCAAAATACTATTCTGTTACAGGAAATATGGCATTGATTTGTTTTCTATAAAGCACCTAAGTTCTCCTTTGAGTCACTATTTCCATTGGGCACCTGATTTCGATCATAATTGTGACAATTCCCCTGTCACTGTTACATCAGAATCCAGGAGCCATATAGAAAAAAAAAAGGAGAAAGGGCCCTATGTAGTAAAGAACTTGGCCTTGCCGAGAGTAGTCTGCTCTTTGCCCTGGCTTTAGAGGTAACCATTTTTAAAAAATATATTTTTATTGATTTCAGAGAGGAAAGGAGAGGGAGAGAGATAGAAACATCAATGATGAGAATCATTGATTGGCTGCCTCCTGCACGCCACCCACTGGAGATCTAGCCCACAACCTGGGCATGTGCCCTGACTGGGAATCAAACCGTGACCTCCTGGTTCATATAGATCGAGACTCAACCACTGAGCCACACCAGCTAGGCCAGGTAACTTCTAAACAATTTGAAATTCCCAAGCAATAGGAGTGTCTTTTGTTATTCATAGTGCGTTTCTTCAACCACAACAGATAGTTTATGTTAATGAGATGATTCAGGGTGGAGGCAGTCCCATTCAACTACAATCCAATCAATCATACCTATATAATAAAGCCCCAATAAAAACTCTGAACACCAAAGCTTGGGTGAGCTTCCTGAATTTATAATATGCATGGAATACTGTTGGCAACACTCTGTGTGTATCATCAATGTCAGGAAGGTAACCTATCCTCAGAACAATAGAAGCTTTGAGGTTGGAACCCTTTGGAGGCCTCCCAGACTATGCCCTATGAATCTTTGGCGTATTTTAAGGTATATCTTTCCTGTAATAAATGTAACTGTGTGTATAGTAAGTTTCAGTGAGTTCTGTGAGTCTTTCTAGGGCATTATCCAACCTGAAGGTGGTTTTGAGAAACCTCTGCTTGTGTACAGTTGGTGGGAATATAGTTGGTGCAGCCACTTTGGAAAACAGTATGGAGGTTCCTCAAAAAATTAAAAATAGAGCCCAGCCACAGTGGCTCAGTAGTTGAGCACTGACCTATGAACCAGGAAGTCACGGTTCAATTTCCAGTCAGGGCACATGCCTGGGTTGCGGGCTCAATCCCCAGTGTGGGGCGTGCAGGAGGCGGCTAATCAATTATTCTCTCTCATCATTGATGTTTCTATTTCTCTCTTTCTCCCCATTCCTCTCTGAAATCAATAAAAATATACTTTAAAAAATTGTAAGCAATACGTTTTTAAATTAAAAATAGCACTACTACATGATCCAGCAATTCCACTTTTGCATATATATCTGAAGGAATGAAATCATTATTTGAAGAGATATCTGCACCCCCATGTTTACTACAACATTATTTAAAATAGCCAAGGCATGGAAACACCCTAAATATCCATCAATGGATGAATGGGTAAAGAAAATGTTATACATATGCCACCCTTATCTGCAGGGGATACATTC